>NW_007380151.1:0-7417 GCF_000475195.1 Diaphorina citri | reverse complement strand
GAAGAAGAAGAAGAAGAAGAAGAAGGAAAAGAGGAAGAAGTAGATTGAAAAAGAAGAGGCAAAGAAAGCAGTGAAACAGATAAGGAAAAGGAACAACAGAAGAAGGATCAGCAGAGGAAGAATTCAGCTTTTATCGGTTTTGGTTTTTTCTTCTTTTGCTATAATCTGGTATTGGACTTCTACCGGGTAGTCTCAATTGAGACGTAAGGTTTATTCTACCCATATTCTCGTTACTTTTCGCGTATCGTTAGAAACATTAATCCCCAGCACCTCCTGGTTGATAGGCAGTTGACCACTCGGCCACAGAGGAGGGCTATAAGGTTCATCCCTACACTTGTTCATGTATATGTACATATGTATACAAAACCAATGTCAGGTTAATACTGAAGTACTATCATGTACGCAGGTAGCAAGGTCAGACCAAATAGTAGTCACTTTGGAAATAATAGTTATTAAGTTTAGTATTATTCACAAGAGTCATTATAACTATAGACACAGGGACGTGTTTTGGCACTAAAATCTGACCATCGAAAATTTGACCCGATTACATTACTTTCCTTCCTATAGGATAAGGAAAGTAAAAAACAGTAAAAAAGAAGACCAGAAAAAGGCAGCTGTAGGCGGAGAACAGAGGAAAAGATCAAATTGTTTCTTTAAAATTAATCGCTAGAAATTAAGGTCTTGAGGTTTAATTTCCATACATTGTAGAAAATTAGAAAAAAAGGGGCTGATCTATTAAATTTCTAAGAAGCTCATCAGAAGTTTAAAGTGGGCGGATGGGGTTTCATAAAGGGGTAAAAAAAGAGATCAGTAATTTATGACGGGATACTCCCGCGTTTTAACAAATTCATATTAGACATTCCTACTCCTATGCAGGTAACTTAAAAGGCCTTTCGTAAAAAAAAGGTATGTTAATTTGTTTATTGTTTAAATTTAAAATATTTTACAAGGTTTAGAAGAAAAAATTTGGACCGATTGCAATACTTTCATTACTAGTATAGCTCGCTATACTGTAGTAATAGAAAGTAAAAAGTTATCAGTTCGGTTCCTTTCGCGAATTCTCTCGAACGAAACGTTGCGTTGGCGTTGGTTGGTCCGAAGAATGGTTTCTGTAACTGGTCCACTGAATCACTACATTTTTTACCTACCAATATTTGTATTTGGTTGCCTTTATCACATATTTTCATTAAAAATAAAATAAAATGATGCTCTGGTTCAGTGAATCACCTCAGAGAAAGAACTCCTGGTAGTAGTACCTATACTTAAGGTACATAACTATGGGTATGTACATAATTTTCGGGAAACGGCTGGTCAAACATTATTTATTTTCTTACCGCTACATAACATATTGTATATCTTGATTTACACGAAGATTTAGACCATTATGTAAGATTTCTTAAGGGCTTTTATTTTCTTAAAAAAATCTTTTGACAGGTTAAATTTATCGCTGAATATGGTTTAGAGATCCATCAATATATTTAGACCGAGCATCCGTGATTCCGTACCTCAAAACTTACAAACCTATCGAACTTGAAAAAGCTTCAATAATATTCCAGAGATGATTTATTCGTAAAACGAGATGTAGGCCGAAGTGGGGCCACTTGGACACCTCGGGGATATGTGACACGAATAGACAAATACTATGGGTAAATCTTTAGAGGTAATTTCATATTCGAGTATTTTTGCTGTCACCTAAGAACAATACCTTTCGATGTAAAACTCCTAGAAAAAGAGCCAAGTTTATTTCAATCAATAATCGCGCCATTGACAAAAAATTGTACTCGTTTTTCGATTGCAAATATTTCAACGGGTTACTTTCTCGTGTTGACCCAGCACCTACATGGGAAGTATTGTGTCCCGCCCATCTGATGAGGGACACACTACGGGATGGGCATGCTACGACACAGACCAGTAGAAAATTACCCGCATATTTCAACGGGTTACTTTCTCGTGTTGACCCAGCACCTACATGGGAAGTATTGTGTCCCGCCCATCTGATGAGGGACACACTACGGTATGGGCATGCTACGACACAAACCAGTAGAAAATTGCCCGTCCGGATCAAGTCACCCCGCTGTTCGGTAGTTGGAATAATTACCCAGGTATAAATATTCCAGTTCGCTGGCAGAATGATGGATTTCTCCTCATACGGTAGCTCTAGAAACGTCAAAACCACAACGTATGATTTGCCTACCCATTGCCCATCAGTTGCTGCTCCTGCTTCGGCTACCTTCAAACTCGAACTGGGACGCTGCAAGATTGCAATCTACTTGCGATCGAAACGACCTTTTATGACGGACTTTTTGAGAAATGAGAACAGTTTGAAAAAAGGGACTGGCATAATAATTGGTAAACATTTTAAAAATCTGGTGCCAGCCTAAGTTAGCTTGGTTGGTAGCGCGTCTGCCTTGTAAGCGCTAGGCCGCGGGGTCGATTCCCGCCCGGGGGCAGATTTTATCCTGATGGGATAATGTTCGTTCTCGGAACGGCTGTCTTTCTCCTATCCTGTCTTCTCGCTTATTCGCTTTCGGGACGATAAGACCTTAGCAGGTACAGTTCCCTCTATCAAACTTCTTTTAAAAAAAGTACCTATCTATGTGCACCTTTTTGGAAGTGCTCCCAATTAGCTCGCCTGTTTTCACCTGACACGCTCGCGAACAAGTTGTTCGCAACTAAACTCCGTCCAGGACGACAAAAACAAATTTATTAGCGATGAAATTTGTTTTGACGAGCCTTCCAGCTCCGGAGAGAAGAGAGACTTGATAGATGGGACGAATAATTTGAGTGAATTTATGGTGGAAACGTTTCGAATCGGTTCAAGTCAAGCGACTGAGATATGATTTAATATTGTAAGCGATTCGTATGCAAGAAGCCAAAATGAGAGCTACCAGTTGGTTGAACCTTCAGGAATGGAATTACTCTGGATTGCAATAATTTATTGGGAGCTTGTTAATAGAGTAATTCATAAGCTGCTGCTGCTGCGCTGTATAGCAAGTGCCAGTTAGCTGGCTCTCCATAGCTTACGAACCAGTAAGCTACCTTTTTTTTTCTTTAAGAGGTTTGACAGAAGGAACTGTAACTGCTACTAACTGTACTTTTTTAAGCGAATGCAAATATCAAGTTTTTTTTTAAAGAGGTTTGACAGAGGGAACTGTGACTGCTAGAGAAATCGAAGAGAGAAGGAAGACAGGATAGGAGAAAGCCAGCCGTTCCGAGAACGAACATTATCCCATCAGGATAAAACCCGCCCCGGGCGGGAATCGAACCCGCGGCCTAGCGCTTACAAGGCAGACGCACTACCAACTAAGCTAACTAGGCTGGCAGTAAGCTACCTTTGTATAGCTTCTAATCTGGTGAGCTACTTTTCTACGTGTAAGCTGCCTCCAGAGACGCGAGGGTCAAGCGATCAAGACACAAGGGGAATTTTCTCGTTTTGGGCTCGATTGAAAAGAATGAACAGTGAGAGACTACCAAAGAAAATGTATGAGATGAGAATGGAAGGTATGAGACCAAGAACCATCAGGATAAAGTCCGCCCCGGGCGGGAATCGAACCCGCGGCCTAGCGCTTACAAGGCAGACGCACTACCAACTAAGCTAACTAGGCTGGCAGTAAGCTACCTTTGTATAGCTTGTAATCTGGTGAGCTACTTCTACGTGTAAACTGCCTCCAGAGACGCAAGGGTCAAGCGATCAAAACACAAGGGGAATTTTCTCGTTTTGGGCTCTCATAAGGTCCTTTTTCCCGAGTGAGATTTTTTACGTAACTAAATTTTTCTGCCACAACTGAGACTTGAACCCCGGTCCTCTGGATTTCTGCCTCTGATTCGTTGGGTCTGGATAACATACTGGAGAGGTAAACTTGCAGATCGATTCGTTCGTTCAAATATTAACTCTGTAGGTATACCTATTATGGAACGCCCAGGTGCCGTAAACGAGAGGGAGCAGAGATACAATGATCGAAATTGGTGGAGAGGCTTCGTACATCGACCCGTCCCATGATGGAACGATTATGAATTGATTGGGCTCGATTGAACGTTTTGGTCTCTCAGCATAAGGTCCTTTTTCCTGAGTGAGATTTTTTACGTAACTAAATTTTTATGTCACTACTGACAGTCGAACCCCAGTCCTCTGGATTTCTGCCTCTGATTCGTTGGGTCTGGATAACCTACTGGAGAGGGAAACTTGCAGATCGATTCGTTCGTTCAAATATTAACTCTGTTCTCTGTAGGTATATACCTATTATGGAACATCCAGGTGCCGAAAACCAGAGATTCTCTTAATGTATAACGTAATAGAAAGTAATAACAATATGTAATAGAAAGTAATAACAATATGTAATAGAAAGTAATAACAATGGCCGTAGGGTTGTACTTTGATTTCAAGAAACGAAAATTTCATCTGCTGTCAGAATATAGCATGAAAAAACAGGTACAGGTTCTTTGAAGAATGGTTTCTGTAACTGGTTCGAACCTTCTCTTTGGAAAAAAAACTCATCATAATAATAAAAATAAATAAATGAAAATAAATAATCCAATATGTTTTAGTGGTCAAACGTTTGCTTCAAAGCTTCGGTATCTCAAGCTCCATTTGTAATGAAGTTTTTTGCTCGCGGCAGTCAGCATTCATTTTGAATTTTAAGTCTCAGTGTTGGAATTCAAAACGATTGTTTCAAACACATCCTTGTTATTTATTTTATGTACCTACTTATAGCATATTGTAGAGATGTTACCACATTTTCATTTCAAAATGAACGAACGGAGTGAGATTGTGATTTTTTACCTTGGACATTTATAAATTTAAATAATTTATATAACAGACACTTTTGAGTGGAAGGTAACCACTAGGCGAGGTTGACTGGAGGCGTTCTCTACCACCTAACCCTTTGGATTACAAGTCCAACGTAGGTACCATATCTGAGTTACCTATACTAGGGCAGCTTAGGGCTGCTTTGTTAGCCAAATTCCCCTCAGAGATGACTTTTATTTATTTTTCAATACTTTATGTAAACGCAGGATTCTCATTCAATGAGCACTTAGGTATTTGCATCTCCCACCCAAATATCTGTTCGTAAAAGATCGACTTAAGATTCGTATATGTTCGGCTGTTTGCCCCTATACACCTAACCCAAATACCTATACTAAAATAATTAAAAATAACTAAAAAAAAAAAATGGAAAGCTACCTGAAATTCAATGTAATTCTGATAGATATATCAAGCCGTGAATCTTTCCACATTCTCCTCCCACTAACTCACTATTTGAGCGTCCAACATCCACTTCACTTAGTATTAACTATAAAACTAAGAGAAGAGTTTAGAAATGAATGCCCCTCCGGCTGAAATCCGTATAATGAATAAATACCTTATACACAAGCAAGAGAGGTTTATGAAAGAAGGGCCGAATGCAACATTTACTCGTCCAAAGTCAATAATGGAAAACGCTATCTGTAGATTGTTTCAACCTTCAATAACAAATAACAAGAAACCAAAAAACGAGTCAAAAAACTAGGCACCTGTATTATCCTGGATATCACAATGTCACACTGTCACAGCATTACTAAAAGCCTCAATTACTGATTCTATAAACTATAATTTTTCTGTTCACTCTGGTAATTCCGCCACTGGTCGCTACTCATTCTACTACGTAGCTACTCACTTGTCCTCACGAGCCCGAATGTACTTAAACTACAAGCAAAAAGCCAAAAGAACTTGGATTCTGCCGGCAGTCGAAGGGACTTCTGATGTTCAAGCCTAATATGATAAGCACTCGACCATCACGGAGATTGGAAAGTGCTTTTACCCCCAAAACGACAGGTGAGTTATGAATTTCCAGCCACATTGGATTTTCGGTGTTTTTAAACACGGAAAAAGCGATCTTCGGAAAAAGGGGTCAAAACCAAGTATACTTTTCATAGAACCCTTTCTGTATACAACTCCCTCACTGACGAACTCAAAAACAAAGCTTACAAAACAATGACTGCTTCTCAAACCTGACTGGTAGTAACCGAGTAGTCTCTTATCAGTTTGATCTTAATGCGAGTGCCCATTCCGAAGACCCGGTTGTTGGATGCCCCGGGCGGGAATCGAACCCGCGGCCTAGCACTTACAAGGCAGACGCACTACCAACTAAGCTAACTAGGCTGGCGGCCCCAGTTGGGGTCTGATTCAGACCGTCTGATCGGGCCTGACTTGAGGATCTTCACCGGGATATTTCCCAGTGAAATAATATTTATTATGTCTTTCCTAAAGGTAAGAAGATAGCTACGAATATAAACATAAATATAAATAAATATGAATAATTCTCGAGATAGAGCGATCAGTGTGTGAAATGTGAATGGATCTTGTTCTTATAATATAAGATGTAAGAATATGAATACCTATATTTCGTGAAGTTTCAAGATGGTAATAAAAGAAGTTCGAAAAATTGTATTTTCAATCGCTTGGAGCTTTTAAAACACATGACGGTAACTGGTACGCCCACTTGTAATTAAAAAAATGATAATATTCCAACTGTAACTCGGTTCAGTTTGTCTTTTTGCTTTTTCTTTTCTTGTTTCTTCTTTTGTGTTTATTCTTTTCTTCTTCTTCTTCTTCGTCGTCTTCTTCTTCGTCGTTCAGTTTGTCTTTTTGCTTTTTCTTTTCTTGTTTCTTCTTTTGTGTTTATTCTTTTCTTCTTCTTCTTCTTCGTCGTCTTCTTCTTCTTCGTCGTCTTCTTCTTCTTCTTCTTCTTCTTCTTCTTCTTCTTCTTCTTCTTCTTCTTCTTCTTCTTCTTCGTCTCCTTCTCCTCCTTTTACTGTCCTTTTTTTTTCTTCTTATCCTCATTCTACTACGTAGCTACTCACTTGTCCTCACGAGCCCGAATGTACTTAAACTACAAGCAAAAAGCCAAAAGAACTTGGATTCTGCCAGCAGTCGAACTCGGGACTTCTGATGTTCAAGCCTAATATGATAAGCACTCGACCATCACGGAGATTGGAAAGTGCTTTTGCCCCCAAAATGACAGGTGAGTTATGAATTTCCAGCCATATTGGATTTTCGGTGTTTTTAAACACGGAAAAAGCGATCTTCGGAAAAAGGGGTCAAAACCAAGTAGTTAATGGCTCTTTATTCTGTTTTGTAAGCCGTGAATTGTACAAACAAATAAATAAATAAATTTTCATAGAACCCTTTCTGCATACAACTCCCTCACTGAGGAACTCAAAAACAAAGCTTACAAAACAATGACTGCTTCTCAAACCTGACTGGTAGTAACCGAGTACTCTCTTATCAGTTTGATCTTAATGCGAGTGCCCATTCCGAAGACCCGCTTGTTGGATGTGTGCAAGGCTTTTGATTTTGATTAGTGGATTTCAAACTGGATCTAGTGGAGAGGTGGGGCTTGAGTGGTTATCAGTGGATTGGCATCTTCAGCTTGGCTTC
>NW_007380150.1:0-29342 GCF_000475195.1 Diaphorina citri | reverse complement strand
AAACACGTTTTGAGGTCCCTAGAGCCTAAATACAAAGTTTCAGCCATTGGTCCGTGTGTCTGTCCTTCTGTCTGTCTGTAAACAAAATATCTCGAGAACGGTAAGAGCTAGAAACTTGAAATTTGGCATGCAGCTATCAAATGTGACAAGGATGCGACACGAAACTTTTGGTTAAGATCGGTGCAACGCTTGGCGGCATTTCGGCCAGCTTTTTAATTAAAAATTTGAACCTGAGGTGGTATTAACTTGTACCTAGTACAAAACTGGAAAGTATCAAGACCGACCGACGACACCGAAGCGAATACAATAGTCCGTCCCTTATACCTTTTATTACTATTGTAATAAAGGAAGGACGGACTAAAAAATACTTAATAATAATACCTAATACATTAATAGCTATCGGTACCTAGACATAGACAGGGTTAGGGACCTATATATAATTTAGGGGGAAAAATTAGTTTATCAAATGGTTGTTGGGCGGTGTTGTTTCAAAAACGCTGATACAATATGTTTATGTTTCTGATATGTTACCAACTTCCTCGTGGTATAAGTGAATGTGATTTATGTCCTCAGATCCAAGCTTACTAAACTTGTACATATTTAAACACATAATTATTACAGGGAGTTTCAAGTGATCTCGTACTCAACCCAAAATTAATTGATTGCCTTCAATAGGACGATACCTAGGTATATGTTTCTCTTTTCCATCGGGCCCTGTATTTAAATAATTCAAGAGGTAAGTAGGTACCTACCCAATATGAGGAGGGGGGGGGGGCAACTATCTCTTGACGTCTTGACCACCCTGTATACAGATATCTTTTTTACCCTACCCGAGGGTCTGATATACTCGATGGTACCTACTCGTGGTAGAAACTCATAGCAACTTTAGACCGCTCTCCAGGTTGAGAAAATACCTATAGTGTGTCCAGCTGTCCAGATCAATGTGACAGCAAAAATAGGCATTGTTGCCAAACATGTCACATGTGAAGCAGAAACACTGATACTTGCTGTGGCTGCCCTCACACAGGGATGTACAAGAAATACAATAAGGTATCATGTTGATTCAAATGTTAGAAGGCAGTAGGTGGGTATGGGTATATCCAAAAATCAGACCTGAACAACTAACATAAATTATAAATTTACGAGAATTAGTCTGAAAAGCAGCATAATAAAATTAGGTACCTATGTGAAATGGGTAATCTACCTTTAATATGAAAAAGATTAGGACGTTCTTCTTCTGTTTTCTGGAAGGATTGGCTCCAAAAGAGTGAGATTGGGCTCATAAAGTACCAGGTAATTTATGGTTTTATGAGAGCTGCCATAAGATTTTAGTACCAGACATTCCTATTTCTACGTACCTATATTGTACCTCTCTACCTACCTCCCATGGTCTTGCATTAGCCTGTTAGAATCCAATAGGTACCCATTTTCATTAATTAATTCTTATTGTTACGATAAAAGGGGTGAGATTTTATGGCCCATTTCACATAGGTTCATCTGAGCGCACGGCAGTGCGCCAGGCCAAGTTCCAGTAAGCACGCCTGTGTATCTTTACACGAACCGATTCGGCAGGTTTTTCTCACCTTCATAGATCGGATTCCTCTAAAGATAAACTTTTGAAATTCCAGTTTTGTACAAGGTACAAGTTATTACCACCTCAGGTTCAAAATTTTAATTAAAAAGCTAGCCGAAATGCCGCCAAGCGTTGCACCGATCTTAACCAAAAGTTTCGTGTCGCATCCTTGTCACATGTGACAGCTGCATACCAAATTTCACAAGTCTCTACTCTAGCTCTTCGTTCTCGAGATATTTTGTTTACAGACAGACAGACACACACACGGACCAATGGCTGAAACTTTGGATTTAGGCTCTAGGGACCTCAAAACGTGTTTTGGAACTAAAATCTAACCATCGAAAATTTGACCCGATTACATTACCTACTTTCCTTCCTATAGGATAAGGAAAGTAAAAAGAGAGAATTATGAATAATTGTTGTGAGTTTTATTATTGTTTTCAGTTACCTATGCTTTACTTTAATATTTGTGCTTCTGCGTATCTTTCAAGTTTCATGAAAGCTGAGAGAAGATTCAACTTTGAATTTGAACACATTTTGAGAAATCTGAAGAAAAGAAAGCTTACAAAAGTTTAGAATTTTATTTCAGTATCCTATTACGAGTAGGTAGGTAGGTAGGTAGGTAGGTAGGTAGGTACCTATTACAACTCATCAGTGGCGTAAAGGTAAGGCCAGCCACTCATTATCAGGTAGACCTGACAGGTACATATGATCAAGTATACCTGACACGTGTTGAGCACAAGACACTATCAGGTAGACTTGATCAGGTGTACCTGTCGTCAGGTCTACCCACTATCAGTGGCTGTCCTGAGGAAATATGTACCTAATATGTATGTAATGTAGGTACCTTTATGTTCAGCTTCCTTTCTCTTTATTAGTTTTTCTCGCCCCCCTGATTACCATGTACCTACTCACGTAGCGAAAAGGATTTAAGCGATTTTCAACCTGCATTCTTTCCTGTTACACCCTCATTTATCTTTATGCCGCGGACATTTCTTGGCAAATAAATTTGAAGATCCAGGCACTCCTTATCCTCCCATCCCATTCTTATCTCCCTCTCCCTATTTGTAAATTATAGGAGGGGGCAGAATATGTACCCGATGCACTAGTTTAAAGGTTAGATAATTTTCCCATCTTTTTGTCTGTCTGGATGAAATACCCATCTATTATCTTGAAAAATGTCCCAATAATGTCATAAAACCGATAAAACAGGTAGGGAGAGAGAGAGAGAGAGAGGATAAGAGACACAGAGGGAGAAAGAAAGAAGGACAGAGAATGAGAGAGAGAGAGAGAAGGAGAGGAAAAGAGGGCGAGGATAAGAGACACAGAGGGAGAAAGAAAGAAGGACAGAGAATGAGAGAGAGACTCTCTCTCTCTCTCTCTCTCTCTCTCTCTCTCTCTCTCTCTCTCTCTCTCTCTCTCTCTCTCTCTATCCCTCTCTCTTTGTCTTTCACGATATTTTTATCTACCTACTTTGATACTTTCCAGTTTTGTACAAGGTACAAGTTATTACCACCTCAAGTTCAAATTTTTAATCGAAATGCCGCCAAGCGTTGCACCGATCTTAACCAAAAGTTTCGTGTCGCATCCTTGTCACATTTGACAGCTGCATGCCAAATTTCAAGTTTCTAGCTCTTAATACCGTTCTCGAGATATTTTGTTTACAGACAGACAGAAGGACAGACACACGGTGGCGTACTTTTATAGTTTTTTAGGTAGTTAGATAGGTAGTTTATTTTTGTTTTTTATTCATTTGTTTATAGTTCGTTAGTGAACATCTGTTTTATTTCGGTATTTATTTTTCAAGTTTTTTTAGTTGTGAACTCTTTTACCTGGAAAAGATTGACAAGAAACGACCAACCCTGTATTATAGGTACATAAGACGTATAGAGGTATACACAAATAAGGAAAGTAGCATACAAAATACTAGTCACTATAGTCCCACATGCAATATCCCAGCTAACACCCATACAACCAACGATATCCATAGAACCAACAACAAAACCATATAACCAAGATAACTATAGAATACTACTAACAATAACCGCGGCTCATGCTAAATCACGATCATAACCAATCGCTAGGAACTTAGCAACTTATAGTCTGAGAAGTCTGAGTCAGAGGTCTGGAGGAGTCTCAGAAATCAGAGATTCTAACAAGTTCACAATTCATCAATACAATAGAATTGGGGAAGTTGATAGTCAAAGTGAACCAATTATAGGTCCTCATGACACCCCCGTGATCTGTGTATAAACACTATAAACCAATTATAGGTCCTCACTATAAACACTTATAAACCAATTTATTATAGGTCCTCACTTTATAGCCAAACCAATTATAGGTCCTCATGACCCCCTCGTGATCTGTGGTCAGTTCTGATTTCCTTGTGATTTTGTTTTTCTTCGTCCTGATATATGTATGAATTTTTTATTAGACGACCTGTTCAACTATTGAGTTGCCAAATGACATTAGATCTTGGGATCGATTGGACCTACTGTTAGGTAGATTACTACTGCAAATATTTCATTATTAGAAAATTTCCAATAGATCAGTTGCGCTTAATGTCATAGAGCAGGAAAAATGAGGACCAACGGAATTTTTCTTTTTCTTCTACGACTTCTAGATATCGAGATAAATCGATTTGAAAAATACCGGTAAATCGTGAAGTTTGACGTCACGGCATACGCTCCCGTAGGCGATGACGTCATAATTCATGACTCCCACCTCGTTTGTTTGTGCGCAAGCGTTTCTGCGCATTTTGACGTGAAATCTGACGTCACAACTCTTTGAACTTTTTCATTAGAACGGCAATTGAATTTTCGACCTTTTAAAATTACTTTTTCGGAGTTTTGACCTCAGATTTGGATTTTTCACAACTTTTTACGTAGGAATTGACCATTTATTTATAATTTTTACTCATTTGCAACTCTTCCATTCAATTTTGGACTCTTTAGGGGGGGGTCCCGTAAGCGACATTTTTCTGTGTTATAGGTACATTTCAGTGTATGTACCACAATAATAATTTTAGCTAGAGTCTACACAACATGTAGGTAATTAGGGTAAGTGTACCATTTATTCGCCCACCTAAAAAACGTACCATTTATTGGCCCACCTGTACCATACGCCACATAAGTCTGATCTGGACGAACTTTTTCAAGATCCAATTTCATCAAAAGAAAGGGCTTAAAGACTGCTATCGAACCAGTGCTATTCAAAAATTGTAGTCATAAAAACAAAAATTAGAAAAATAAATGTGGGCAGGTGGGCCAATAAATGGTACGTTTTTTAGGTGGGCGAATAAATGGTACACTTACCCTACATATGTATCCAACCATCGAAAATTTAAATTGAGAAAGGCTTGGTGCCGGGAAGTGGTAGTAGGTAGTCGGCTAGTAGGTAGGTATACCTACATATCAAACCGTAATTATTGGAAAAAGTTTTATAATGGTATACAAATATGTAGGTACATAGCTCAATTTCACCAAAAATGGACTTAGGGTCTTTTTGAATTTACCTCTCCCCACCTTCCCTTATTGACGATCTAATGAAATTAGGAACACCCTGTATATGTAGGTATAAGTACAATAAAGATAGATCTTTTCATATTATGATATCAAACGGGAAGATTTGAGAAAGATTGCAAGAAATAAAGAACATAGTGCAGAACTACATAGAGCGAGTTTATTATACATTAGAATGAAATGGTTTTTATTATGGGTCAGAAATGATGTAGTTGTAGGGATATATGGTAGGTAGGTACCTAAAGATACCTACCCTATTCATATATTTTGAGGTAGGTATATGTTACTGGGAATTCTCGAAATCGTCTTATTGGCAAATTAAGTTGGTATTCTACCGTGATTATCAATAGGAGTATCAAGATTTCCTTTGAGATTCATTTCTGAAATAGCCTAGAACATAGACCTTTCCACTATTGACCGATGCGGTGTTATCAGAATTTACAGATATCAGGGATAGTGCAAATTTTCTTGCTCAAATTGATTTAGATCATTATACCAGACAGAAACACGTTTTCAAGAATTTACAACAACATTTGGGTTCCTAGGTATTAGGTACAGAAGAAATAAAAGTTCAGTCCATATGCTTATTATGCAGGGATATATAGTTCTGGGCCCGTCCGTCCGGGAATTTTTTAGCCCGTAGTTTATTCGATCGTGGTTAAAGAATACCTATGTACCTACCTGATTTGTTTAATATTCAGTTTATTATTATTATTATTATTATTATTCTTGATTTGATTTATCGATTTTACTTTCATGTAATGATTTATAATCAAGACTAGAGCCCGTTCTCCCTTTATTTCCAATATAGTGTGCAAGTCACCCATCCATTTATTGGCCTTCCTTGGCGTAGCTTAACATAGGTAACGCTAAAACCGGTCTTAAATGATCGGCTGAAGTGTTATCTAAAACTTTCTCGCTTTGAGTTCATAGGTCGTCGCGACAAATTTCAAGATCCGAGCTCATTTGTGTGAGAAAATGTGAAAAAAATCCCCCAAAAACCAGTTTTTTTTTTTTTGGCTTTATGGTTTTCTGGACAAAATTTGCACCACCACTTTCGTGTTCCTGGTAAAAAGAGCTTTAATTTGATATATAGGTCGACCAGGTTTGGATAAGTCCTTCTATGCCTATGGGCACAGACAGACAGACGACACCGAATCGAATACAATAGTCCGTCCCTTATACCTTTTTAGTCCGTCCTTCCTTTATTATTACAATAGTAATAAAAAGGTATAAGGGACGTATTGTATTCGCTTCGGTGTCGTCTGAGAAAGTTTTAGATAACCCTTCAGTCGATCATTTAAGACCGGTTTTAGCGTTATCTATGTTAAGCTACGCCGAGCAAGGCCAATAAATGGATGGGTGACTTGAACCTTATATTGGGAATAAAGGGAGAACGGGCTCTAGTCTTGATTTTAAATCATTACATGAAAGTAAAATCAAAAAATCAAATCAAGAATAATAATAAACTGAATATTAAACAAATTAGGTAGGTACATAGGTACTGATTTTCGTTAATCACGATCGAATAAACTACGGGCTAAAAAATTCCCGGAGGGACGGACCCAGCTTGTTAGTTATTAAAATTTTATTCAATAGCTCAATATGTTTATTTAATGTTTATCAATTTGACAAAAAATTGTAAAACACAAGTCTTGATAATATCTTAAAACTACATAGGAAAGTAATAGGTAAAAGTAAGAAAACAGACAAAACTTAACTACAACTACAACATAGTGCTATCGGAATTCCTTCCCAAAAAACAAGAGAATATGCGTCAGGATTTCAATGTAAACACCTCACTGGCGGAAATGTCCCAATCCTGAGCTAGGCTCTTTTGTTTTTTAACCCCCCATAAACATAACATATCACCGTGATAACTTCTGTCCTGAAAGTGCGGGGGCTCGCGTGTTGTACCCACATGGTCGCATTGTGGTACAACACGTTAGAACATACCAGGTCATAAGCATGTCTTTGTCATAATACACGACCTTGACAATGGTCATAATATTAGAACTCAGTCCATAGTGTTGTCCTTATGTCTGATTGATTTTGCAAATGAGCCAGTGACGAGGAATCTCAGTAGTCTGTATTTCAGGAGGAAAAGCTTTGAAAACCATTGTGGCCATTAGCAGACGTGACACTTGTTAGTCTTGGAACTTAATATTACAGAAGAAAAACCTTTAAAAACCAATAGCCATGAGCAGAAAGGAGCTTGGGGGAGGTGGCGGGCCATGAGTGACACTTAGGACGTAATATTACAGAAGAGAAACCTTTAAAAACATTGCATAACCGTTACAATAGCAGTGTTGTGACGTCGAATATTTGCTGAATGTGATGTGTAAGGTTACTTTCAGGAACACAGACCAGAGATCTTTGACAAAATAAAAATTTGGGCGGCCAGCCTAGTTAGCTTAGTTGGTAGTGCGTCTGCCTTGTAAGCGCTAGGCCGTGGGTTCGATTCCCGCCCGGGGCGGATTTTATCCTGATGGGATAATGTTCGTTCTCGGAACGGCTGGGTTTCTCCTATCCTGTCTTCCTTCTCTCTTCGATTTCGGGACGATAAGACCATAGCGGTTACAGTTCCCTCTGTCAAACCTCTTTAAAAGAAAAAAAAAAAAATGGGCGAATAATGAATGGTCTGTTTGTTCCGGGGTGACTCCCAAAAGTGTGAAGATGTTCTCATTTGCTCACAAAGGATATATTTCGCTCATTAGATTTGCCTCCAATTGGGACTTTTAGGAGGGGGACTATGGACCATTTTCAGTATTTCTTCGTTTCACCATAACCATCACACAGTTCACTGAACTACTCACTGTTAAGTAATAATAATCAATATTATTATTATTATTTCGCTTCAAGTCTCTGGATTATCTGGATGGAAATGTCTGGAATTCTGGATAGCTTTACCTGATGTTAATCGGTGGATATTTCTTGGGTTAAAACGTCTGGATGGGAGACTATCGAGGAGGAATTAGTGACCATCAGCTGGAATACTGGTGTTGAGGGTATAGTTTTTTTGTCCTTTTTCGGTCGACTTATAAGTTCTCCTTTCGACTCTCGAGGTTTCAAATTTGGCAACTTGAGTCCTCCATCAAACCTAACAGTTCTAGAGAATAAGGGACAAAAATAGCTTATCCTTCTTTTCGCAAGCCTTGCCCTATCTAAAATTCCTCCATCTACTAGGGCCGTACTCAGGGGGGTCGAGTCACCCCCGGGCTATATTTTTGCTCCTTTCATGTGGGGCGGACTCCGAAAAATTTCGACCATCCATTCACCCTGCCCGATCCTCCGCCCAGGGTGTCATACACAGTAGCGTTGCAAGGAAGACACACCGGGGTAAGTCTCAGCATGCGGGTCCGGATGCAAATCCACCCGGGGATCGGAAACGTTGAAATGCAAGAACTTGTTCGCATTGTTTGGACTATTGGGTCCCCTTCGATGAAATTTTAGATACGGCCCTGGTCTAAAAAGTACGTTACGATTAACGATTTTGATTTTGAGTTTGAATGAGTTCCAAATGTTAAATCTGTGAATGTGGAATCTCTGGAGAAATACAGAACGCCTTGATATAAGAATTGAATACCTATATCTATATGTACCTACCTACATTGTAGATACATAGTACATACATATTTGTAATTAATACATACTCGTACGTTTACCTACCTATACCTATCTACAACATTCTAATTTGTTACAGTCGAACGTCGAACCTGTCTAATGGAGCAGTTGCATTTGGGTAAAATTTATGATTATAAGGTCGATTTCTATGAAAAAAGTGGTAGGTACCTATTACAACTCATCAGTGGCGTAAAGGTAAGGCCAGCCACTCATTATCAGGTAGACCTGACAGGTACACTTGATCAGGTATGCCTGACACCTGATGAGCACACACACACTATCAGGTAGACCTGACAGGTACATATGATCAGGTATGCCTGACACCTGATGAGCACACACACACTATCAGGTAGACCTGACAGGTACATATGATCAAGTATACCTGACACGTGTTGAGCACAACACACTATCAGGTAGACTTGATCAGGTGTACCTGTCGTCAGGTCTGCCCACTATCAGTGGCTGTCCTGAGGAAATACCTATGTATTTATGTAATGTACCTTTATGTTCAGCTTCCTTTCTCTTTATTAGTTTTTCTCGCCCCCCTGATTACCATGTACCTACTCACGTAGCGAAAAGGATTTAAGCGATTTTCAACCTGCATTCTTTCCTGTTACACCCTCATTTATCTTTATGCCGCGGACATTTCTTGGCAAATAAATTTGAAGATCCAGGCACTCCTTATCCTCCCATCCCATTCTTATCTCCCTCTCCCTATTTGTAAATTATAGGAGGGGGCAGAATATGTACCCGATGCACTAGTTTAAAGGTTAGATAATTTTCCCATCTTTTTGTCTGTCTGGATGAAATACCCATCTATTATCTTGAAAAATGTCCCAATAATGTCATAAAACCGATAAAACAGGTAGGGAGAGAGAGAGAGAGAGAGGATAAGAGACACAGAGGGAGAAAGAAAGAAGGACAGAGAATGAGAGAGAGAGAGAGAAGGAGAGGAAAAGGCTGTTGCGGGGCCCACTCAGCCTCGTGAGGAAAATGAGTAGCTATGACATGTAAATGCGCATAGCGACCGGTGCCATTATGGTAGGTAAACATTGGTTGTTAGGATTATTGAGATATTATGTATTGGGAAAAATCCTACAATGCTGCAGTGAGCACCAAAGTTGTGACATAATAACACAAAGAAATTACATTTACAATTTTACATACATTGGGGACAAAAATAATAATGAATATTACAAAAAAAATTCAAGGCTTTTGCAAGGAATTTTCCAAGAATTTCAGCGAAAATATTGCATGGATAGGTACATTTTTTTTTCTTCTTCTTTTTATGCTTTTTTTCGCTCCCAGAAAAGAAGCGAGGAAGAAATGCCCCTCATTCTGTACAGAAAACGTGAAAAATCCTCCAAAGTAACCCTAACCCAAGTTTGAAAAGGCTCAGCTCTGGAGTCAGTCTCGGGATTCTATAGGCGGAAAATTCTACCCAGACAGAAAATTCAGGATAGACAGAAAAGGTAGATTGACTTTCCAAGTGGTTTCATGATGTAATCTACTCTACAGGGTGGTCGAAGTCAACTTGGGGGGGGGGGAATCCATCTAAGTACTTACACAACGTTATTTGGACTCTAGATGGAAGAAAGAAAATAAAATAACTTGGGTCTTTTTACTTTCTATTTTTTATCTGAAAGTGACATACCTAGGAAGTCAACTTGGGGGCGGGGGGGATCCATCTAAGTACTTACACAACGTTATTTGTTTGGACTCTAGATGGAAAAGTGTCCAACTTTTTTTTTCTTTTCAGGAGAAAGGAGACATTAAATAAAATAACTTGGGTCTTTTTACTTTCTATTTTTTATCTGAAAGTGACATACATACCTAGATATATCCAACCATCGAAAATTTAAATTGAGAGAGGCTTGGTGCCAGGAAGTGGTACCTAGTAGGTAGTCGGCTAGTAGGTAGGTATACCTACATATCAAACCGTAATTATTGGACAAAGTTTTACAATGGTATACAAATACATAGCTCAATTTCACCAAAAATGGACTTGGGGTCTTTTTGAATTTACCTCTCCCCACCTTCCCTTATTGACGATCTAATGAAATTAGGAACACCCTGTATATGTAGGTAAGTACAATAAAGATAGATCTTTTCATACTTATTATGATATCAAACGGGAAGATTTGAGAAAGATTGCAAGAAATAAAGAACATAGTGAAGAACTACATAGAGCGAGTTTATTATATTTATGTATGTACATTAGAATGAAATGGTTTTTATTTTTATTATGGGTCAGAAATGATGTAGTTGTAGGGATATATTATATGGTAGGTAGGTACCTAAAGATACCTACCCTATTCATATATTTTGAGGTATATGTTACTGGGAATTCTCGAAATCGTCTTATTGGTAAATTAAGTTAGTATTCTACCGTGATTATCAATAGGAGTATCAAGATTTCCTTTGAGATTCATTTCTGAAATAGCCTAGATCATAGACCTTTCCACTATTGACCGATGCGGTGTTATCAGAATTTACAGATATCAAGGATAGTCGGATAGTGCAAATTTTCTTGCTCAAAATTGATTTAGATCATTATACCAGACATAAACACGTTTTCAAGAATTTACAACAACATTTGGGTTCCTAGGTATTAGGTACA
Organism: Diaphorina citri; assembly: GCF_000475195.1. Taxonomy (NCBI): domain Eukaryota; kingdom Metazoa; phylum Arthropoda; class Insecta; order Hemiptera; family Psyllidae; genus Diaphorina; species Diaphorina citri. The sequence goes on along the minus strand of NW_007380150.1, from coordinate 18,004 downwards.
GACGAAATAAAAGTTCAGTCCATATGCTTATTATGCAGGGATATAGGTATTTTCCTCAACCTGGAGAGCAGTCTAATAAAGTTGCTATGAGTTTCTACCACGAGTAGGTACCATTGAGTATATCAGACCCTCGGGTAGGTGTGACAGCAATGAGTCATCAAACCAAAATGAAGGAACCAATCAGATTGCAGGAAATCCTTACATTGTTGCAATTGAGATAAAGGTCTTTTTTTGATAAACTCTCTCTTTTAAAATGCAGAGGTAGCTCCAAGTTCAGAGGTTGATTTCACATGTGACATGTTTGGCAACAATGCCTATTTTTGCTGTCACATTGATCTGGACAGCTGGACACACTATAGGTATTTTCTCAACCTGGAGAGCGGTCTAAAGTTGCTATGAGTTTCTACCACGAGTAGGTACCATCGAGTATATCAGACCCTCGGGTAGGGTAAAAAAGATATCTGTATACAGGGTGGTCAAGACGTCAAGAGATAGTTGCCCCCCCCCCTCCTCATATTGGGTAGGTACCTACTTACCTCTTGAATTATTTAAATACAGGGCCCGATGGAAAAGAGAAACATATACCTAGGTATCGTCCTATTGAAGGCAATCAATTAATTTTGGGTTGAGTACGAGATCACTTGAAACTCCCTGTAATAATTATGTGTTTAAATATGTACAAGTTTAGTAAGCTTGGATCTGAGGACATAAATCACATTCACTTATACCACGAGGAAGTTGGTAACATATCAGAAACATAAACATATTGTATCAGCGTTTTTGAAACAACACCGCCCAACAACCATTTGATAAACTAATTTTTCCCCCTAAATTATATATAGGTCCCTAACCCTGTCTAGGTCTAGGTACGGATAGCTATTAATGTATTAGGTATCATTATTAAGTATGTTTTAGTTATTAAAATTTATAGTGCTATCGGAATTCCGTCACTAAAAACAAGAGAATTGCGTCAGGATTTCAATGTAAACACCTCACTACAAGTCTTGATAATATCTTAAAACTACATAGGAAAGTAATAGGTAAAAGTAAGAAAACAGACAAAACTTAACTACAACTACAACATAGTGCTATCGGAATTCCTTCCCAAAAAACAAGAGAATATGCGTCAGGATTTCAATGTAAACACCTCACTGGCGGAAATGTCCCAATCCTGAGCTAGGCTCTTTTGTTTTTTAACCCCCCATAAACATAACATATCACCGTGATAACTTCTGTCCTGAAAGTGCGGGGGCTCGCGTGTTGTACCCACATGGTCGCATTGTGGTACAACACGTTAGAACATACCAGGTCATAAGCATGTCTTTGTCATAATACACGACCTTGACAATGGTCATAATATTAGAACTCAGTCCATAGTGTTGTCCTTATGTCTGATTGATTTTGCAAATGAGCCAGTGACGAGGAATCTCAGTAGTCTGTATTTCAGGAGGAAAAGCTTTGAAAACCATTGTGGCCATTAGCAGACGTGACACTTGTTAGTCTTGGAACTTAATATTACAGAAGAAAAACCTTTAAAAACCAATAGCCATGAGCAGAAAGGAGCTTGGGGGAGGTGGCGGGCCATGAGTGACACTTAGGACGTAATATTACAGAAGAGAAACCTTTAAAAACATTGCATAACCGTTACAATAGCAGTGTTTCTTCGTTTTAGTCTCAATATTTTTTTTAATTTTTATAGTTTTTTCTGAGATAATAAAAAAAAATCATGAGAATCACCAATTGTACATAGAACAATAGTATATCATGTACCTAATACATATTGTTCGTAGGGAGAGGGGGTTGGAATCCCCTCTCCTTTCCCTCCCTCTCAAGGAAGTGAGGGGAGGGAGAGAAGGATCGTTTCCCCTTATCTCCCTCCTAGAAATGTTTGTTAAGGGGAAGAATGGCATTGTCTCTCCTCTTCCTCTTAAAGGCAATATATGGGAGATGGATTGATATCCCCTCCTTCTCTCCCTCCTAAGATGAGGGGGTAGGGATAGGTTTCTCTTACCTCTCTCCCTCTCCTAGAAATGTTTGTTAAGGGAAGAATGGAATTGTCTCTCCTCTTCCTTCTAGAGACAATGGATGATGGTATAGAGAGGTAGAATCTCTCCCTCCTTATTTCTGTCCCACTTCAACAAAAGGGTCTGGGAGGGGTAGGTATACTTTCCCCTTCTCTCCTATATGGAGGATAGGCAGGGGGTGGAATCCCCCATCGGACATAGGTTGGGTGGTAGAAGGAAAATTTCTCCTCCTCTCCCTCCCACGGAAGAAAGAGGGGAAGGAGCCCCCTCCCCTTCCTGAGCGTCTACTTTTCGTTTTAAATTTGAAAGCATTCTAAAATATTTACGAATTTAACTTCTGTTTACTCTCTTTGTTCTCTCTCTCCCTCCCCCCCTCTCTCTCTATCTATCTCTCTCGCTCCCTCTCTCTCTCTCTCTCTCTCTCTCTCTCTCTCTCTCTCTCTCTCTCTCTCTCTCTCTCTCTCTCTCTCTATCCCTCTCTCTTTGTCTTTCACGATATTTTTATCTACCTACTTTGATACTTTCCAGTTTTGTACAAGGTACAAGTTATTACCACCTCAAGTTCAAATTTTTAATCGAAATGCCGCCAAGCGTTGCACCGATCTTAACCAAAAGTTTCGTGTCGCATCCTTGTCACATTTGACAGCTGCATGCCAAATTTCAAGTTTCTAGCTCTTAATACCGTTCTCGAGATATTTTGTTTACAGACAGACAGAAGGACAGACACACGGACCAATGGCTGAAACTTAGTATTTAGGCTCTAGGGACCTCAAAACGTGTTTTGGCACTAAAAACTGACCATCGAAAATTTGACCCGATTACATTACTTTCCTTCCTATAGGACAAGGAAAACAGCTATGTTCAGAGAGAGAGAGAGAGAGAGAGAGAGAGAGAGAGAGAGAGAGAGAGAGAGAGAGAGAGAGAGAGAGAGAATGAAATAGGTACTGGATACCCCAGGGGCCTAACATACAGGATATGGGATAATGTATGTACCTACCTTCAATACATATACATGTAAGTAGTAAGTATATTCATAGGTTCTATCTAAGTACTATGTACCTAACGAAACTGCATGTTGTTTACAATTCATTATACTTATTAATAGTACCTATGTATATGTACCTACACTGTAATGTATACTAAACATATAGGTATATGCATACTTTTTTAAATCGATTTATCTCGGGATCTAGAAGTCGTGGAAGAAAAAGAAAAGTTCCGGAATCCCTCATTTTCCCAGCTTTTTAACTTTTTAACATCACCCAAGTAAGCGCAACGGTTCTATTGGGACTCGTCTAAATCGGGAAACCTGGATACACGGGAAAAATTAGCCGGTCTCTTTGATTTCCAACTAAACGAGTTCGACTGTATTTGTACCTCATAACCTAAGTACTAAGTATGTGTATGTGTATGTAATATGGATCTTTATTATCAAGTACCTATGGATATGGATAATATATGGAGAGTGGTTCCAGTATGTATAAGTATATGTAGGAATATGGATCCATCCACCCGTATACCAAATAATGAACTCGAGAATGTAGAGAGAGAGAGAAAGAGAGGGGGGGAGTGAGAGAGAGAGAAAACGGGAGAGAGTTAGATAACGAAGATGGGATGAGAGAAATCGGGGACTGGGAGAGAGAGAGAGGAAGGGAGGGAGAGAGAGAGAGATCTCAATTAAATTAAAGTGATGACGTCACAGTGTTGTTGAAATTCAATAAAACGTGAATATGATATGAAAAATACAACCTGAGAGAGAGGGAGAGATGAAGCCTCCTAGGGAGGGAGGGAGAGAGAGAGAAGACACTAATTACCGGTATGGAAGAAAGGTATAAAGTCAGAAGCAGTCATGTAACTCGATCTCAGAGCACAAGTAATGAGAGAGAGAGAGAGAGAGAGAGAGAGAGAGAGAGAAATGGGCGAAAAGAGAAAGATTAGGAATGTGAGATCGAGGAAGAAATGGGAAGAGGAGAAATAATAAGATAGAAAAACAAGCTGGGTCCGTCCCTCCGGGAATTTTTTAGTCCGTAGTTTATTCGATCGTGATTAGAGAAAATCAGTACCTATGCGTGGGTTCAATCCCAGCCGAGGTATGGAATTTTATCCTCAATATAATTTGAGAATTTGACCACAATAATAGTAGTAGCCTACTGCTACTGGGTGCATGCCTTTGTTCCGGGTAAAAATCGGGAAATCCGTATTTTTTCACCATTTTGCTAGTTTGTACCGTAGGTATATGCCGAAAAAAAAGTTGGCAACCCTAATAGACAGACAGAAGAGATAGTTGCCCCCCCCCCCCTCATATTGGGTAGGTACCTACCTACCTACTTACCTCTTGAATTATTTAAATACAGGGCCCGAAGGAAAAGAGAAACATATACCTAGGTATCGTCCTAATGAAGGCAATCAATTAATTTTGGGTAAACATCTTGTACTCGTATTGAGTACGAGATCACTTGAAACTCCCTGTAATAATTATGTGTTTGCTGAAACTTTGTATTTAGGCTCTAGGGACCTCAAAACGTGTTTAGGCACTAAAAACTGACCATCGAAAATTTGACCCGATTACATTATGTACTTTCCTTCCTATAGGATCCTATAGGATAAGGAAAACAGCTATGTTCAGAGAGAGAGAGAAAAGGAGAGTACTATGAAATAGGTACTGGATACCCCAGGGGCCTAACATACAGGATATGGGATAATGTATATGTACCTACCTTCAATACATATGCATGTAAGTAGTAAGTAGGTACAATCATAGTTTCTATCTACTATGTACCTAACGAAACTGCATGTTGTTTACAATTCATTATACTTATTAATAGTAGGTACCTATGTACCTACACTGTAATGTATACTAAACATATATATGCATACTTTGTACATAGAACAATAGTATATCATGTACCTAATACATTAGGTATTGTTCGTAGGGAGAGGGGGTTGGAATCTCCTCTCCTTTCCCCTTATCTCCCTCCTAGAAATGTTTGTTAAGGGGAAGAATGGAATTCTCCCTCCTCTTCCTCTTAAAGGCAATGTATGGGAGAAGGATGGATATCATCTCCTTCTCTCCCTCTTAAGATGGGTGGGTAGGGATAGTTTACTCTTATCTCCCTCCTAAAGAGAATACTTAGGGGAAGAATGGAATTCTCCCTCTTCCTCCTCCTAGAGACAATGGATGGTATAGAGAGGTGGAATCTCTCCCTCCTTATTTCTGTCCCACTTCAACAAATGGGTCTGGGAGGGGTATACTTTCCCCTTCTTTGCTATATGGAGGATAGGCAGGGGGTGGAATCCCCCATCGGACATAGGTTGGGTAGGTTGGGTTGTAGAAGGAAAATTTCTCCTCCTCTCCCTCCCACGGAAGAAAGAGGGGAAGGAGCCCCCTCCCCTTCCTGAGCGTCTACTTTTCGTTTTAAATTTGAAAGCATTCTAAAATATTTACGAATTTAACTTCTGTTTACTCTCTTTGTTCTCTCTCTCCCTCCCCCCCTCTCTCTCTATCTATCTCTCTCGCTCCGTTAAAGTTTTCCAATATCATTTGAGAAAAAAATTTAAAAAATCAAAAAGTGAAAAGCGTCCGAACACGCCCCGGTCTCCCCTACCTATGTACCTAGCTAATATGTTTAATATTCAGTTTATTATTATTCTTGATTTGATTTTTTGATTTTACTTTCATGTAATGATTTAAAATCAAGACTAGAGCCCGTTCTCCCTTTATTCCTTTAAGTCACCCATCCATTTATTTCCAATCATTTCTCGATTTTGAAAATTTAGACCAATTGCAATACTTTCATTACTAGTTCGCTATACTGTAGTAATAGAAAGTAATAATATGTAGGTACCTACCTATAGCAGGTATAGCTCAACAGAGGCTTCTGTGTTTTAGGAGGCTGAAGATTTCTACATCAAGAACATATTGAAGGCCAATTTAATTGCCAGGTCTACTAAGATTGAAAACTCCGCTAAAATTGCTAAAATCGAATTTACGTAATTCGAATACTCGGATTTTATCTGAATCCGTAGATAGGTACATCTATTTTAATGACAGCTCTGATATGCATACTTGTACTGTTACCTACATTTAAACTGAAAACTTTACAAAGTTTATCTCATGTGGGTCTAGAAATACTCTGAAATACCAACTATGAGGATCCAGATCTCAAGTATTGGAATTTCAAAATAAAACACCTAGAACCGGAAGACCTTATTATTCCTGATGTTACCCCTCGACCATCCTCTACTATAGGCCCTGATGATAATACTAACGGAGGTAAGACCAGAGAGGGATCAAAAACAAAGGCTGAAATACCAATGTTAAACGAGCTAAAAACCCTGAAAAGATCAGACAATTACACAGCAACTGTAAAAACAAGTAAAAATGGCAAGTACTCACAATTTAATACCCAGTAGGTTCTATGTAATACATGCACAATTTACACAAATTGTAATAAAAGAAAAAACAAGACGCATGTGGGAGCCAAAAGATTTTCTTCTGAGATTAAGAAAGGAGCGAAGGGAGAGACGAAAGGAGAGAAAAGACGAGAGAAAGGGAGAAACAGGGCAGGGGAAAAGAACGCGAGCGTTAAAACGAGAGAAACTTCTTTCCGAGAGGGAAAGATTCAAAAGTTTAGGAAAATTAAAAGCGAAACTGATTTTCTTTTTACAAGTTGATGTGTTTTCATTTTATTATTTCTCGTTCTCTCCAAGCGAGAGGAGGTGAGGAGGTTCCTGTCCAATGCTTTCTCAAGAAAACATACCTAATGACTCTAATGAGGCTGAGGTACCTAATGTATTCATTAGCTTTCTCAGAAAGGATTTTAACACAGGCTTTTTATTTTATTTGGCAATCAGTGCCCGGCATACAGTGTCACAAAAAAATTGAGTTTAAGCTTTTTTTTAGGCAGCCCAATAGAATATTGCCTCCTAAGTCCAGAAATATGAGTAGGTACAAAAGTCAACTTGGAATTTATTAAATCCTACCTACTTGATCTTTTTTGTCAGTAGTAGCCATCGAATCCGTCTTCTGCTTCACTAACAAGCACGTTCTCAGCAGGGTTTTTCCCAGGACTAGGTACTTAAAAGTACTAAAAACTGTCAAAGGCAAAATCCTTAAAATTTCCTGGGAACTTTCCCCAGAACGTACTCTCCTTAAGACATTTGTCACCATTTCCCCACCGTTAAGAGTGCAAAACTTGCCCAAAGTTTTCATAAACAGGGGAAGCACGACGTATTATTTAATTTTTCAAAGTTTTTCGTGCAGCTTGCAAACATGGCTTGAATTGGAATGCAAGCTCCGAGCTTATTACTGCGATTTTCTCCGGCGCTTTTTTCTCTCAACACAGATTTCTCCCATATAGGTAATGTAAGCTGTAATCTTTTATCTTTGGGAAAATATTGAAGAAATAAGAAGTAAGTACACAGTCATGTACTGGAATAATTTTATCTTTCTCCTCCTTTTCCTTCTCCTGGAAACCGCATGTCCTAGATATGTAAGTTTGTCTATAGGCAAGAGTAAGTTGAATGCACCCGATCCCGACGAATCACCAAAGATAAGTCACGGCGAGCGGGGCTGGTATCTAGACGGGTGACGGGACAACACGTGCTGGCTTCACCCGCCCACTCAGGCTGGATGAGGTATTTCAGGCAATGGTATAATCGGCCATAGCGCGGAGTAGAGGAGGAGAACTATCGATAGTCAAGCCTCAACTATCGATAGCGTTCGATAGTCAAAACTATCGATAGTGCTATCGATAGTTCTCCTCCTCTAGCGTGGAGTGTGATTCAACTTCAGTGGTTGGTGGCTAGCACGGTGGATTTTGGGGGTCGAGTCTAAGTCAAGTCATAAAGTCATTTGGAGTAGGTAGTGTATTAAGTGGGGAACGACATTTGTGCTTAACGCAACTGAGGTTGTCTCGTTTGTCAATATGTATACGCTAGCCTGTGCAAGGAGTGTAGAGAGTGAGAGGATGATATAATATGACGTCAGAATTTATTCGTGGAGTACACCCCCCTGATCAGACAATGGTATTCAACATCAATAGATGTGAAATATGATTAGATTGATTAGTTATGAGCAGATTTAGAAGAGAAAGCATTTTACAAAATCATTCGTGAATAACTCTCCCCCTCCCTCCCCCGTCCTACTATTCCTTCTCCCACCCTCTCTCTTGCTCTCCCTTATTCGTCCATCCCTCTTCCCTCTATCTCACTTTCTCTCTACTTCCCTATTTCCTCCCTTTTCTATCTATCTATCTCTCTCTCCTTTCCTTATTCTCTCACTTTCTCTCTTTACTTTCCTCACTCCTTTCTCTCTCCCACCCTCTCTCTTGCTCTCCCTTATTCGTCCATCCCTCTTCCCTCTATCTCACTCTCTCTCTACTTCCCTATTTCCTCCCTTTTCTATCTATCTATCTCTCTCTCCTTTCCTTATTCTCTCACTTTCTCTCTTTACTTTCCTCACTCCTTTCTCTCTCTCTCTCTCTCTTTTTTTTGTCTCCCTCTCTCTCTCTCTTTGTCTCCCTCTAATCCACATAATCTCCGTTATCTATAATCCCTAGCATAAAGCTATACCTCTCGCCCAGAGAGGCGGGCATAATATTATAGCCATCAGATTTCTGATTTTTAACAATTTTTATACTAATTAGTAAATCGTTATACAAAAATTAGTCTAAATATACATACCTTTACTTATTTAACATAAACTTGCAAAATTTGATGACGTCATCAGTAGCAACTTTACTAATTTGAAATTTTATCTCGAAAAAAATGATCACTTTACCTTTTAACATTAACACTAGACACAAAAGAGAAGTGCCAGCACTAAATTGTAAAAGTCTTTACCATTAAGTCAAAACACTTTACATTTATAAATTAACAGAGCGTTTAGACTAATTTTTCGCCGATTTTTTCTCTCCGTATATAAACAAGATTTTACGTCTACCTGGTAGTAGACAGCAGATTCTACATGGAATGATGGAATGAGAGAGAGCAAGAGAGACAGAGAGGGAGGGAGGGAGGGAGGGAGAGAGAGAGAGAGAGAGATGGGAACACCTGAGTTTTGTTCAACAGAATGTTTTACCATTACCACTGAGGATTTTCAGCTCAATTTTCCTTCTAAAAATAATTAGACGTCATTTTTCATTCAAAAAATTATATTTTTTTTCACTTTACTTTCCCTCCTCTCTCTCTCTCTCTCTCTCTCTCTCCCTCTCTTAGTTTCTCTATCCCTTTCCTACCTCTCCGTCCCCCTCTCTAAGCTAACTAGGCTGGCTAAAATGACTTTGGTTTTGCCATTAATCTGGAACAGTTTGTCCAATTTTGATGTATATCATGACATCGTCATCGGCATGTTAAAACCCAAAGGACCATACATCGATCGGGTATAATATGGGGAGCTCGTACATCGGGTATATGGGGAGCTCGTACATCGGGTATATGGGGAGCTCGTACATCGGGTATATGGAGCCCCTTTCATTTTTACACTCTCTCTCTGACACTTTTCCTCCGGAGGGAAAAACAAACAAAAAGTCAGAGGGAAAAAAGGTAAATGCTGTGTGAAATGTTCGAAAGCCCCCGCCGCTCTCTCTCTCTCTCTCTCTCTCTCTCTCTCTCTCTCTCTCTCTCTCTCTCTCTCTCTCTCTCTCTCTCTCTCTGACACTTTTCCTCCGGAGGGAAAAACAAACAAAAAGTCAGAGGGAAAAAAGGTAAATGCTGTGTGAAATGTTCGAAAGCCCCCGCCGCGAAACAAAAGCTAACGCTTCAAGTCTCTGGATTATCTGGATGGAAATGTCTGGAATTCTGGATAGCTTTACCTGATGTTAATCGGTGGATATTTCTTGGGTTGAAACGTCGGGATGGGAGACTAATAGACTATGGAGGAGGAATTAGTGACCATCAGCTGGAATACTGTGGTGTTGAGGGTATAGTTTTGCCCTTTTTCGGTCGACTTATAAGTTCTCCTTTCGACTCTCGAGGTTTCAAATTTTGCAATTTTGTTCGCGGATTTGCGATTATGTTCGCGGATTTGGCGATTATGTTCGCGGATTTCGCGATTTTGTTCGCGGATTTGGCGATTATGTTCGCGGATTTCTCGATTATGTTCGCGGATTTGGCGATTATGTTCGCGGATTTCGCGATTTTGTTCGCGGATTTGGCGATTATGTTCGCGGATTTCTATGTTTCGCGATTTTGTTCGCGGATTTTGCGATTATGCTCGCGGATTTCGCGATTATGTTCGCGGATTTGGTGATTTTGTTCCCGGATTTCGCGATTTTGTTCGCGGATTTTGCGATTATGTTCGCGGATTTGGCGATTTTGTTCGCGGATTTCGCGGTTTTGTTCGCGGATTTCGCGATTATGTTCGCGGATTTCGCGATTATGTTCGCGGATTTGGCGATTATGTTCGCGGATTTCGCGATTATGTTCGCGGATTTGGTGATTTTGTTCGCGGATTTCGCGATTATGTTCAAGGATTTCGCGACTTTGTTCGCGGATTTCGCGACTTTGTTCGAGCGGATTTCGCGATTTTTTTCGCGGATTTCGCGATTATGTTCGCGGATTTGGTGATTTTGTTCGCGGATTTGGCGATTTTGTTCGCGGATTTGGCGATTATGTTCGCGGGTTTCGCGATTATGTTCGCGGATTTCGCGATTGTGTTCGCGGATTTGGTGATTATGTTCGCGGATTTCGCGATTATGTTCGCGGATTTCGCGATTATGTTCGCGGATTTGGTGATTTTGTTCGCGGATTTCGCGATTATGTTCGCGGATTTCGCGATTATGTTCGCGGATTTCGCGATTATGTTCACGGATTTCGCGATTATGTTCGTGGATTTCGCGACTCATACCCTAAGTACTAAGTATGTGTATGTAATATGGATCTTTATTATCAAGTACCTATGGATATGGATAATATATGGAGAGTGCCATGGTTCCAGTATGTATAAGTATGATTTACCTATAAGATAGAGAATTTCCATTGTCAATTCATTATAATCAACTTTCATCTAACAGCTAACAACTCAGAGAATCAGACAAAAGCTCTATTCAGAATTATCACGACATTCACTACTCTACAAGTCTGCATAATATGAGGTTAAACACTTTTTTGAACTGTAACAAAGGAGGTCTTATCATCCCGAAATCGAAGAGAGAAGGAGGACAGGATAGAAGAAAGTGAGCCGTTCCGAGAACGGACCTTATCTGTATAGGTTAACGTTCGCCCCGGGCGGGAATCGAACTCGCGACCTAGGCCTTACAAAGCATAGCGTAGCAAACAACTATACGTAGCATAGACATAGGTGACTTTAGGTCTACATCGTGTCCGATGATACCAATTCCTCCAATTTAGAGGATATCCCATCACAATCAAAAATTGTGATGGGATATCCTCTAGTGTTGTTATCAAACATAAGGAAACGTAAAAGGGGCCCAAATGTTAATGGAGGAGTTGCAATTGGGAAAATATTATTAATAAAAGGTCGATTCCTACGAAAAAAGTTGTGAAAAATCCAAATCTGAGGTCGAAACTCCGAAAAAGTAACTTTAAAAGGTCGAAAAGTCAATTTTTAATTGCCGTTCTAATGAAAAAGTTCAAAGAGTTCATTTTAGGTCTACATCGTGTCCGATGATACCAATTCCTCCAATTTAGAGGATATCCCATCACAATCAAAAATTGTGATGGGATATCCTGTAGTGTTGTTATCGAACATAAGGAAACGTAAAAGGGGCCCAAATGTTAATGGAGGAGTACTCCTCCATTAACAACGTTGCAATTGGGAAAATATTATTAATAAAAGGTCGATTCCTTCGTAAAAAGTTGTGAAAAATCCAAATCTGAGGTCGAAACTCCGAAAAAGTAACTTTGAAAGGTCGAAAATTCAATTTTTAATTGCCGTTCTAATGAAACAGTTCAAAAAGAGTTCTGACGTCAGATTTTACGTCGAAATGCGCAGAAACGCTTGCGCACAAACAAACGAAGCGGGAGTCATGAATTATGACGTCATCGCCTACGGGAGCGTATGCCGTGACGTCAAACTTCATTATTTAAATTATTTTAATCGATCTATCTCGGTATCTAGAAGCCCTAGAAGAAAAAGAAAAATTCCGTTGGTCCTCATTTTTCCTGCTCTATGACTTTGAAACATCACCCAAGTGGGAAAGATTCAAAAGTTTAGGAAAATTAAAAGCGAAACTGATTTTCTTTTTACAAGTTGATGTGTTTTCATTTTATTATTTCTCGTTTTCTCCAAGCGAGAGGAGGTGAGGAGGTTCCTGTCCAATGCTTTCTCAAGAAAACGTACCTAATGATTCTAATGAGGCTGAGGTAGGTACCTAATGTATTCCTTAGCTTTCTCCGAAAGGATTTTAACACAGGCTTTTTATTTTATTTGCCAATCAGTGCCCGGCATACAGTGTCAGAAAAAAAATTGAGTTTAAGCTTTTTTTTATGCAGCCCAATAGAATATTGCCTCCTAAGTCCAGAAATATGAGTAGGTACAAAAGTCAACTTGGAATTTATTTAATCCTACCTACTTGATCTTTTTTATCAGAAGTACCCATCGAATCCGTCTTCTGTTTCACTAACAAGCACGTTCTCAGTAGGGTTTTTCCCAGGACTAGGTACTTAAAGTACTAAAAAGTGTCAAAGGCAAATCCTTAAAATTTCCTGTGCCCTAAATCACCAAAGTATGGAAAAGTATTTACAATTCCATATTTCGGTAAAACATTCTGTTGAACAAAACTCAGGTGTTCCCATCTCTCTCTCTCTCTCCCTCCCTCCCTCCCTCTCTCTCTCCCTCTCTGTCTCTCTTGCTCTCTCATTCCATGTAGAATCTGCTGTCTACTACCAGGTAGACGTAAAATCTTGTTTATAGTGAAGCTCCGCAAAAATTGAATCGGGAATCGAACCCAGAACCTCAGGTGTGTAAGTCTATTGTGATACCCACTTGGCCTCGGATGTTACAGAAGTATTGTTGGTTGAGTTGGGCGTAAGTAGGTAGGTACTTACGTATAATGTATCTACTTCTTTGTAGCTATATGGCTATATGCATCTATAGACGTATGTACATTTATATGTCCTTGTCCTCCAGTAGCAAAAGGTGAAAGGTTATATTTACCCACGTGTGTAAGTCTATTGTGATACCCACTTGGCCTCGGATGTTACAGAAGTATTGTTGGTTGAGTTGGGCGTAAGTAGGTAGGTACTTACATATAATGTATCTACGTCTTTGTATAGGTATGTAAATGTATACCTAGATATATCTACCAGGTACAGGTACTATATGGCTATTGGCTATATGCATCTATAGACGTATGTACATTTATATGTCCTTGTCCTCCAGTAGCAAAAGGTGAAAGGTTAGGTATATTTACCTATAAGATAGAGACCTCGACAACTGAAACCGTACACACTGCCTCGACAACTGAAACCGTACACACTGCCTCGACAACTGAAACCGTCCACAGTCCACACTGCCTCGACAACAGATTCACCTCGTCAATGGACGACGTCGACTATGTGTGGACATAGCTTTATCGTCACGAAATCGAAGAAAGAAGAAGCACAACATGGGAGAAAGCTAGCCATTCCAAAAATTAACCTTACCTAGGTATCTGTTTAGAATAAAGTCCACCCCGGACAGGAATCGAACCCGCGACCCATTTGACCTATGAGTAGTGGTAGGTAACCTCTACTGCTGGATCATTTCATTTTGTTTCTCAGGACACATTCTTGTTTCAAATGATGTATATTGGTAGTTTCACCGAATCATTGGGACACATGACAATCTACAAGTTAATCAGTGAGGATCTGGAAGTTATTGGTGATGAGGACTATAGTGTCGTGACTGGGCTGTTGCTCATTTATAAGAACTGTTTCATCAACAAGATCACGGTTAGTATCTAAGTGAAGACCTGGAAGTTATTGGTGATGAAGACTATAGTATTGTGACTGGGCTGTTGCTCATTTATAAGAACTGTTTCATCAACAAGATCACGGTTAGTATCTAAGTGAAGACCTGGAAGTTATTGGTGATGAAGACTATAGTGCTGTGACTGGGCTGTTGTTCATCTATAAGAACTGTTTCATCAACAAGATCACGGTTAGTATCTAAGTGAAGACCTGGAAGTTATTGGTGATGAAGACTATAGTGCTGTGACTGGGCTGTTGTTCATCTATAAGAACTGTTTCATCAACAAGATCACGGTTAGTATCTAAGTGAAGACCTGGAAGTTATTGGTGATGAAGACTATAGTGCTGTGACTGGGCTGTTGTTCATCTATAAGAACTGTTTCATCAACAAGATCACGGTTAGTATCTAAGTGAAGACCTGGAAGTTATTGGTGATGAAGACTATAGTGCTGTGACTGGGCTGTTGTTCATCTATAAGAACTGTTTCATCAACAAGATCACGGTTAGTATCTAAGTGAAGACCTGGAAGTTATTGGTGATGAAGACTATAGTGCTGTGACTGGGCTGTTGTTCATCTATAAGAACTGTTTCATCAACAAGATCACGGTTAGTATCTAAGTGAAGACCTGGAAGTTATTGGTGATGAAGACTATAGTGCTGTGACTGGGCTGTTGTTCATCTATAAGAACTGTTTCATCAACAAGATCACGGTTAGTATCTAAGTGAAGACCTGGAAGTTATTGGTGATGAAGACTATAGTGCTGTGACTGGGCTGTTGTTCATCTATAAGAACTGTTTCATCAACAAGATCACGGTTAGTATCTAAGTGAAGACCTGGAAGTTATTGGTGATGAAGACTATAGTGCTGTGACTGGGCTGTTGTTCATCTATAAGAACTGTTTCATCAACAAGATCACGGTTAGTATCTAAGTGAAGACCTGGAAGTTATTGGTGATGAAGACTATAGTGCTGTGACTGGGCTGTTGTTCATCTATAAGAACTGTTTCATCAACAAGATCACGGTTAGTATCTAAGTGAAGACCTGGAAGTTATTGGTGATGAAGACTATAGTGCTGTGACTGGGCTGTTGTTCATCTATAAGAACTGTTTCATCAACAAGATCACGTCTGTCCCACCTCCTTCTGCTGCGTCAAGCTCCGTTCTACCTCCTTCTGCTGCTTCAAGCTCCGTCCCACCTCCTTCTTATGTACGAGCTCCCCATATACCCGATGTACGAGCTCCCCACATACCCGATGTACGAGCTCCCCATATACCCGATGTACGAGCTCCCCATATACCCGATGTACGAGCTCCCCAGCTCCCCATATACCCGATCGATGTATGGTCCTTTAGGTTTTAATATGGCGATGACGATGTCATGATATATCATCAAAATTGGACAAACAGTTCCAGATTTATGGCAAAACCAAAGTCATTTTAGGCACTACGGAATGCACGATACCTACTACCTATGACACAGATATACATATAGGTATACGAAGACTACAAAGTACAATATTGGCGGTGAATCAGCTAGGTAGGTACCTCACTATGTACCTATCCATCTTATGTACCTACCAGAGGAGGAGGAGGAGGAGGATGAAATTTCCTAAGTATTGTTTGTTGAAGGAAGGAAGGAGAGAGAGACGGGATGGTAAAAAAGGAGGGAGAGGAAGGAGGATGATAGAGAAACTAAGAGAGGGAGAGAGAGAGAGAGAGAGAGAGGAGGGAAAGTAAAGTGAAAATAAAATATTTTTTGAATGAAAAATGACGTCTAATTATTTTTAGAAGGAAAATTGAGCTGAAAATCCTCAGTGGTAATGGTAAAACATTCTGTTGAACAAAACTCAGGTGTTCCCATCTCTCTCTCTCTCTCCCTCCCTCCCTCCCTCTCTCTCTCCCTCTCTGTCTCTCTTGCTCTCTCATTCCATGTAGAATCTGCTGTCTACTACCAGGTAGACGTAAAATCTTGTTTATATACGGAGAGAAAAAATCGGCGAAAAATTAGTCTAAACGCTCTGTTAATTTATAAATGTAAAGTGTTTTGACTTAATGGTAAAGACTTTTACAATTTAGTGCTGGCACTTCTCTTTTGTGTCTAGTGTTAATGTTAAAAGGTAAAGTGATCATTTTTTTCGAGATAAAATTTCAAATTAGTAAAGTTGCTACTGATGACGTCATCAAATTTTGCAAGTTTATGTTAAATAAGTAAAGGTATGTATATTTAGACTAATTTTTGTATAACGATTTACTAATTAGTATAAAAATTGTTAAAAATCAGAAATCTGATGGCTATAATATTATGCCCGCCTCTCTGGGCGAGAGGTATTAGGTACAAGTATAGATATCTTGCCTCTTAAACGGAGGTCGTGGGATCGATTCCTACCGGGAACATTTTTTTTTCTTCAGAAAGAATTAATCTATCTCGTTCTCTAGCACCCAGGTCTTATTAGTTGTAAAAAGAGGTACTATATTGTGAATTACCACATAGTTAGTACCTATACCTACCTAATAGATATAACAATAACAATGGGGAAAACAACACTTTGATATGTAGGTATAACTCTACAGTGATCGTAAGTCGTATAACTTGACAAAATCAAAATAAGAATTGAATTACTGAAATACTATAGTTTCTATACAATTCGGGTAAAAACGCAGTTTTGACGGATGATCTTTGACCTTGATTCATTTACCAATGTTCATGTATAATGCAGGTCTCCGCTTATCCAAAAATAATATTACAATAAACCCAACGGTTCACACATTGGACGCCAAAGGAAATATACCTAGACGCCTGAATTCAGATAGCGCATACGGGATTCCAAAGGTAAAACAAAGTAATAATAGGACTGACTTCATTCTAGTTATTTTCCATAAGTATATACATATAAAGAGGCAGGTATCCTGCACAAATCCAAAAATATCTACAATATAACTAACGGTTCACACACGACACACAAAAAGAAATACCAAGAAGTACAGAGTTCAGGCAGCGTATATGGGATTCTAAGGTAAAAGTAACGTGATGGTCACTGAGGCGACCCTTAAGTCTACGAAGGGTGTAGAAATCTTCAGTTCACGAGGGGTTAAAGGTTCATTTTCGGGGAGTACTTGAACCTAGCAATCTCGGGGTCTCCAAGCCTTTGCAAATAACTTTAGTGACCAGCTGGTGGCTATTAGATCTCTGGATTCTCTGGTATAACCTTTGTTGTTAGAATTAGCTTTCCTCTGAAATTCCGTTGGTCCTCATTTTTCCTGCTCTATGACTTTGAAATATCACCCAAGGACCACTACACCACCGAGGCAGGTGACCACTACACCACCGAGGCAGGACCACTACACCACCGATATGATTCGTCCAAATTCAAAATTCTGCTTTTCCATTGGCTATTACACTTGTATAAGATACTTTTCCATACTTTGGTGATTTAGGGCACTGGGAACTTTCCCCAGAACTAAGTAACTCTCCTTAAGACATTTGTCACCATTTCCCCACCGTTAAGAGTGCAAAACTTGCCCAAAGTTTTCATAAATAAATTGAGAACATACAAAATTTGATACCTATAGGTACATTTCAAGTTAAATAAAAGAACATGTAAAAAGTTCAATGATAAATTCCAAACTAGGAACTGATTCTAGATCATATTAGGTACTAATATACTTACCTACTTATCTATCTACTTGGTATAGGTACCCTATTCTAATCTAATCTGAATCGGATGCCTTAGCATAGATAATGAACTTGCCATCTTCAAGGTGAAAATTCCACTGGTACCCACCTTGACCCAATTAACACACAATACAAATTTAATATACATCACTTGTAGGTACCTATATTAGATTTATATACAGAATGAATTGGATTTACAATATGTATAGGTATTATTGTTGTACACAATGTATAGAGTCGAACCTGGGTAAACTATAAAATAACAAGCAGGCTCCGCCCGCTTGCGCGTGGCTGAGGCATGGTCGTATGCATAGAAGCATGGCCGTAGGTGACCGTAGCGTAACTTACCGTATCGTACCGCACCTGACTATACTTGACTGTACCTAATCGTATC
>NW_007380149.1:27916-29916 GCF_000475195.1 Diaphorina citri | reverse complement strand
AACTTCATTGTCTCTTGAATTCAGAGTATTTACATTAGTGTCTCCTATTATTAGGGTGTGTTTGTATTTTGATAGGTCCAAAGATGATAAAAATACTTCCAAGTGTTGATTGAAGGTTGAAATAGATATGGGATTAGAACTATTATCATGTAGTGATCTGTAAAGAGCTAGAATCATGATGGTTTCATTGTTGAAACTAAGGTTAATCTGAATAATGGAGACACCATGTAAATTTTTTTCCTCTACTAATAAAGTGTTAAGTTCATTTTTTACATAAACTACAAGGCCTGCATTTTGATTAATAAATTTAGTTGTATGGGTATGTTGATATCCAGGGATATTATATAAAAATGGAGAATTACCACAATGCCAGGTTTCACCCAAGATCCAGATATCAATATTTTTGTTCATTTGTGAAGAGTATACCAAGAATTCTGTGAAATTTTTATTTAGGCTCCTAATATTCATGTATGCTATATTTAAGGAATCATTTTTCAAAAAAGTCAAACAGTCTTGAATAGAATCTGTCAGAATGTCATTCTCTTCCAACACTTGGGTAATGATGTTATCAACTTCCATAAACAATGTTAGCAAAATCATTTCCGATCAATTGAAGTGGTTGTATCATTGGGATTGATTTACAAGAAATTAATTGAATAGAACAGTACCTGGGAAAAGTAGTGTTGGGCCTTTGAAATAGATTAATGGAGCAATGGACATATGAAATAGCATTGGTGGACATTTTGACATGTAAGAGTTTACGATTGAAACGGTTAATAATAATTTTCATTTCAGCATTTTGATGGGTTATGTTGAAAAATAAGAACAAGAAATAAAGACAGAACATTTTCAACATTGAAAAATAAATGATAAATTGATAAAAGATAGTAAGAGTAAGGGGTAGAAATGAGTTTTGATCAGACTTATGGTCTTGGTTGGCCTTCGACCATCTTGAGATCATCAATTTCCCTGATTCGAAATGTCTTGGAGGTATTTTGGTCATCTTTCTTCAGGTAGATTTGGCAATCTCTAACCCAGATGAACTTGAAATGGTGATTTTTGGCCCACTTCTTGGTTTGAAATAAAATGTTCTTGTAGTATGGAGTCAGGTGGCACTGTAAGTAAATGTTTCTAGCTGGGGCGGTGGATTCTGGATTGATGTGTCTGGTTGTGATTTTTTTCTCTTTGCTTAGTTTGATCCACTTATCCCTGGCTTTTGTGTCTGTCATACGTACAATGATGGGTTTGATCTTATTTGGATTCCTAGTTGGTACTCGGTGTCCAAGTTGAAAGTCCTTCTCCGGGTGTTCTATGCCAAGTGAGTGACCAATTTTCTTAATTATTTCACTCACCTCTTCTCCTTTGACTACAGGGACATCATTGATCTCAACATTGATGTATCTGGACCTTTGTTCCAGGCTATTGATTGATCTTTCAAACTCTAATACCTTCATTTTCAAGTTGCTGTTTTCAGTCTTCAAAGTCTTGTTCTCTTCAATAACTGTGTTCAGTTTTGTTTCCAAATTATCCAGTTTTTCTAGGATTGTTGCAATATTTGTAGATAAATCACTCAAGTTTACCTCCTCAGTGTTATTCTTCTTGGATTTTGTGGTATTCACCATGTTGACTAGGTATTGGTAAAAAAGTCACTTGTGAAAAAAAAAAAAAAAAAAAAATTGAAAGTTTCAACTTTCGAAAAATCCGGATATTTAGAACAAATTCAGTTAAATAGAAGAAAATAAGGAGTAAACTGCAAAATTGAAACAAATTCCAACAATTTGAACGAACACAAGTCACTTTTCGGTAGGTAATTAACTACTAAATCTATACGGCAAACATACGTTTTTGACATACAGCAAAACAGTTTAGTGGTTTTTAAGGGGTTTAGGATAAAAAAAAAAAATAGGATCAAAATTTAGGATCATAGGAATCATTTGGCACCAAAAACCAAAAATCGATTTTTTTTGACATACGGCGTTTTCGCTTAGCACGGCAGAATA
>NW_007380149.1:18786-26727 GCF_000475195.1 Diaphorina citri | reverse complement strand
TACACAACTGTTGTACTTTATTTATTTGAAACTATGAAAACTAGAAACTATAAAGTGGTCTCCAAACTTACGAGGATCCTGAAAACATTCAATAGAATATAGGATACTTCTTTTGATTGATTAGAGTAGAGAAAGAAAGAGAGGTCGTCCCCATAGGATCTGCCTTAGGCGCTGGAACAAGGGCAGTAATGAGGAGGCGGGAAGCTGTGACAGAGGGAGGGAGGAAGCGAGGGTGGGAGAGAGTGGAAAGGGGATGAAGTTTTGCGCGACGAATCTATCACGGGGGCTGTGGATGAACCGACTTTGGTCTAGTTCGATTATCTTGAGAAAAGGTCAGAGGGCATCTTGTGGGTTGTTAACATACATCAATAGGTATATACAGTAGAAAAAAAAGCAAAGAATGAGACAAAATGTGAATATAATCTAGAGCAAAAGAAGTAAAAAAGAAAACAAAAACTAATGTAATAATTATGTACCTACCTACACATCGATACCTATACTCAGATATCTGTAGGCAAACAGATTGAATCCGAATCAGTCAGCAGAAACTCCTCTGTCGAGTAGAAAGCCTTTGATTTTAAGTAATTTTCAATGAATCTTTTGAATGAGGGCAATGGTAAGTCCCTAATCGACAGAGGAAGTTTATTGTAAAATGATATCCCGTGGTAATTAGTACCGTTCCTAGCCGCGTATACACGATGATGGAATGGAACCAGATTGTTTTTGTTCCTCGTGTCATAAGAATGCGCGGCTTCGAAGTTAGGGAACTCTGCAATGTTCTTCTTGGTGTGCAGAAGACATTGCAGGATAAAGAGGGAGGGAAGCGTAAGGATACCAAGCTGGATAAAAAGTGGCTTGGCGTGTTCTAGATATTGTGCTCCACTCACAATCCGTACGGCCTTCTTTTGGAGAATGAAAAGTTGAGGGACGCTGGTAGAATGCCCCCACAATAGAATGCCGTACGTTAGGATTGAATGCACAAGGCCATAATAGGCATTTTTTAGAGCTTCTCGAGAAACCTGACTCTGGAGTCTGCGCAAGAGGAAGATACGACTGCTGACCTTCTTGGCTACTTTGTCAATATGAGCATGCCACTTAAGCTGTGGATCTATGCGAAAGCCAAGAAGATCTACAGAGTCAGGATTCTCAAAAGTGTTGGCTGTGCTCAGGCTAATCACAATATGCTGAGTCTTAGACTGATTCAGATGCAATCTGTTTGCGTTAAACCACACCTGTGCTTGCGCCAAAACTATTTCACCTCTACCAATCAGATCGTCCTGATTACTACCTTCCACAAACAGGGTGGTGTCATCTGCGAAGATAGTCGTTCTCGCGTAGTCAGGTAAGTTTACCGGTAAGTCATTGATGTAGAGCAAGAATATTAGAGGCCCTAAGATCGAACCAGTTGGTATACCGGTATTCAAAAGACAAGGGTCAGAATGTTTATCACCTATCTTGACAATTTGAGGTCGGTTTTCAAGGTAGGATTTTAAGAGTTTGACACTCTGCTCATTAAATCTATAGTGTCTTAGTTTTCCTAGCAAAATAGCGTGGTTCAGACACTCAAAAGCGCGAGAAAGGTCACACATAGTGGCGTATATGTGCGCTCTTCTATTGAAGGATGCAGAGATGAAATTATTAAAAAAATTGACCGCGTCAGTTGTACTTAGATGTTTACGAAATCCGAATTGGCAAGGTGAAAACAGTTCATAAAAATCTATAAACATAAGGATTTGATCTGAGATGATCCTTTCAACAATCTTACTTAGAATCGGTAAGATTGATACTGGCCTATAGGATGAAGCCATGGATTTATCACCTTTCTGTTTAAATACAGGATGTACGAGACTTTGTTTCAAGCAAGATGGAAACATACATTCAGAAAAACATAAATTAATGAGTTTGGCAAGCACAGGTGCTATAAGATCTGAAACACAAGAAATAATGTCAAGATTTAAACCATAATAATCCCTACCCTTTTTTTTATTTAGTAACTTCATGACATTCTGGACTGTGGACTCTGTTACCTCCAAGAAAAAGAACTCCTCGTCAACGTGATCTACCGAAACTCTTGAGACTAAGGTTCCCGGTTCGATACTAGATACCGGTACACTATTTATTATATTTAAGGGAGCATCGCTGAAATTAATATTGAATTCGTTTGGGGTTATTGAGCTTTTTTCCGCCACGTTATCTTTAATCTTGTAATTGCTATTTATAATCTCCCAAGCAGTTCTGTTTGGATTATTAGATCTCGCCAACCGCTCATCATTTGCTAATCTCTTAGCTTTGTCTAATTCGAAACGATATTTTTTTCGAGCTTCATTTTTCATTTGAGCAAGATCAGGCGAGGGACAAGTACTATTCAACTCGCTTAAACGATGGAGTTCTTTTCGAAGTCGTTTGAGTTCAGAGGTAAACCTGAAGGGTTTCCTCCTATCTTTGTCTGGGATTTTTTTAATTTTCTCAGGGAAAGCAATTTCCGCCGCATCGGCCAGATTTTGTTGGAATACTTGGAATTTAGTATCCAGGTTTATCTCTTGGTTTTCAACAAAGTTCCATTCTAATTGCTGTACAATATTACGGAAAGATATTTTTCCAGCCTCAGTTATTGGTCTAGATTTTATGATTTTCTCAGATTTCGTGTTTAAATTACTAGGAAATGTCACTATCTGAGCCTTATGGTCAGAGAAACCTGGATCAAACACTTGCGCAACAAACTCGTTTTGGTTAAAATTTAAAAAAATATTATCAATACAGTTTTGTTTCCTAGTGGGTTTAAATATCGTGCGGATAAATCCTAAAGAACCAATAAGATCAGAAAAAAGTTTATTTACATTATCATTCGGGAGATTGAACTTTACATTAACATCTCCACACAGACATACTTTGTTTTGTTGTCCAAAGTTACTCAAGACACGCTCTAATATTTCACAGAATTGGTCGAAATTGCTGTCCGCTGGTGGTCTATATACACACAAAACCAGAATGTCATGATCAATGAGCTTAACACCTACTATCTCACAAACAGAGTCAACAGAATAAGATTTCAGGGTGTCCAATACTTTAAAATTAAGGTCATTCTGTAGGTAAATGAGAGCACCCCCATATGAAATATAAGATTTACCCCTACGTGTCAATTTTCGTGAATGAGAGGCAACCACCCTATAGTTCGCCATGTTACAGTAAGTTTCCTCACCAGAAGTCAACCAATGTTCCGTAATACAGATTACATTAGGACGGATACTACCTGTAAACAGACTCTCTAATAAAGTTACCTTATTTCTAAGGGACTGAATGTTTAGATGGAATACACACAATGTTGCAGTAGGGTCACTGACCTCACTAATAGTACTCGTAGTAAGAATACACCTATCCTCGTAACTGCTTATATTAGATACAGAGTTAGCAGATATAGGTTCCATTTTTAATTTATTTATAATGTCCAGGTTTTTCCATCAATTATAGTCTGTTATTGTCCTCTAAAAGGGATAATAATTTATTTTTTCAAGATTGTTGTTTCTTTAAAATTGTATCTCAGATGTTCCAGATCATCATCTGATAGGGCATCAATCCATTCCTTCAGATGAGATCTGAAAAAATGGATTGATGCCCTCCCCTGGGATAGTTCCACATCTCTTATATTCCCAGGAATTTTATTATAAATTAAAGGCCCTAGATAATAGAAGTGTGTTTGGCTTGCTGTCTTTCTTACAGTAGGAGCTATCACAACTCTAGGGTTTCTCAAGTTATGTAATACTGTCCTTCCTGACCACTTGTTTTTAAATTTTACTGAAAAATAACAGATTTTATAAATGTACAGTCTATTGATATTATATACATTGAAATCTTTGTATAAGTCTTGAGTATGTGCCATTCTTTCTCTATTCAATATTATTCTCAGGAGGATATTTTGAGCCCTTTGTAGTCCTAGAATGGTGGTTTTAAAGGTGCCTCCCCATACACTGATTCCATATTGTAATTGGGATTGTATTAAAGCAAAATATACTATTCTGAGAGTATGAAAGTTCAAAATTTTCTTTAGTCTATGAAAAATATGCATCATGTATCTGGCTTTTTTAATTAAATGATCAATATGACTTTCCCATTTTAAGTTTTGGTTTATAATAAGGCCAAGGTACTTTACATTTTCTTTTTTATCTAATTTTGAGCACTGACAATTAATTTGATTCAAGCAATCATGAATGATTAAATTTGATATGTTAGGTTGACCTATGCTATTGCAGGAAAAGGTCATATAGCAAGATTTTTTTGTATTTATTTTGAGTGACATAGAATCAAACCATAATTTAATTATATTTAAATCTTGTTCTGCTGTATTATGTACAGCGGTCCAATTATCGGAGTCATAACATATGACCGTATCATCAGCATAGGAAAACACCTTTCCACTGGAATTTAGGGCAAGAGATGACACATATATATTATATAAAGTAGGGCCAAGGATAGTACCTTGTGGTATGGCATATTCAGTGACAGAGATAGCAGAACCTACATTATTGTTTATGTTAACCTTTTGAGTTCTATTTTGGAGATATGATTTGAACCATTCAGCAACCTTACCACATACACCAATGTTATTTAGGGTTTGAAGGAGTTTATTATGATTCACACTCTCATAAGCTTTTGATAAGTCTAGGAAGGCTACAAGTACTTTTTTATTTTCTTCAAGACAGGAATGTATATGTGTAGTAAAATTCAAAAGTGCATCTTCTGTACCTCTGTTGGGGCGAAAACCATATTGACTGTCATGTAACAAATTATTAGATTCAATATATGACTCAAGTCTCACTTTGATACATTTTTCAATTAATTTGCTTATACATGATTGTAGAGCTATTGGCCTATAGTTTACAATTTCAGTCTTGCAACCATTTTTGTAAATGGGTACAATAATGGATTCTTTGTATACAGATGGAAAGACTCCTGTTCTTAAGCTTGTGTTTATCAAGTGTAGAAGTGGTTGCTTTATGTAGTTAAAAATTATCTTAATGGTTTGTGGTGTGATAAGGTCACCTCCTGGAGCACTACGGTTTTTCAAACTAGTCACATGTTTAAGTAGTTCTTCTCCTGAAACTTCTTCAAAAGAGTCTAAATTCATCTGAGTATCATTAGTTCTAAGATTTTGAAAGTTCTGGGTATTTTGTTTAATGGATTGAGCAATATTTTTCCCTACATTGCTGTAGTATTTGTTAAACTCAGAAGTTGCTTTTTGGGGATCAGAATTACAATTGATTTTTTCACCATTTACAATTATATTATTTATATTTTTATTTTTTACTTTCCTGTTAATAATTTTGTTAAGACATGTGAAAAGTTTGTGTATGTTACCTGTGCAGTCATCAATTTCTTTTTTCTCATATTCATCCCTAACATTTCTAAGAATACGGTTAAGGTTATTCCTGTATCGCTTATAGTAATCTACCAAAGGAATATTATTTGGAAATCTTTTTACTTGTTTACACAGTTTTTCTCTTTTACGGATAGAACGTACTAATGAATCAGTTATCCAAGGTTTCAGTGGTTGTTCCTTTTTTCTTAGAAATCTTACCTTAGTACATTCTTGTATTTTGTTACCGAGTAATTTGTACATCAAGTTAGCAATATGTTCAACATTATCGGATTGTACAATTTGGTCCCAAGATTGAAAAGAAAGTATTTCACACAACTTATCATAGTCAATAGTTCTGACCTCTGTTCTCTCATTTGTTCTAGTTGTTTCTTCATGTAGTTGAATAGAAGTCAGAACTGTATGATGATCGGTTATGTTTGAATCAAGTACAAGTGATTTAATTTTTTCATGGCAATCTGATTTCCAAAGAACATGATCTATGCAGGATTGAGAGGTCCCTACTATTCTAGTTGGTCTATTGATATAACTTTGAAAGTTGAGTTCTGATAGCAAATCTAAGTAATTACAAACTTCATTGTCTCTTGAATTCAGAGTATTTACATTAGTGTCTCCTATTATTAGGGTGTGTTTGTATTTTGATAGGTCCAAAGATGATAAAAATACTTCCAAGTGTTGATTGAAGGTTGAAATAGATATGGGATTAGAACTATTATCATGTAGTGATCTGTAAAGAGCTAGAATCATGATGGTTTCATTGTTGAAACTAAGGTTAATCTGAATAATGGAGACACTATGTAAATTTTTTTCCTCTACTAATAAAGTGTTAAGTTCATTTTTTACATAAACTACAAGGCCTGCATTTTGATTAATAAATTTAGTTGTATGGGTATGTTGATATCCAGGGATATTATATAAAAATGGAGAATTACCACAATGCCAAGTTTCACCCAAGATCCAGATATCAATATTTTTGTTCATTTGTGAAGAGTATACCAAGAATTCTGTGAAATTTTTATTTAGGCTCCTAATATTCATGTATGCTATATTTAAGGAATCATTTTTCAAAAAAGTCAAACAGTCTTGAATAGAATCTGTCAGAATGTCATTCTCTTCCAACACTTGGGTAATGATGTTATCAACTTCCATAAACAATGTTAGCAAAATCATTTCCGATCAATTGAAGTGGTTGTATCATTGGGATTGATTTACAAGAAATTAATTGAATAGAACAGTACCTGGGAAAAGTAGTGTTGGGCCTTTGAAATAGATTAATGGAGCAATGGACATATGAAATAGCATTGGTGGACATTTTGACATGTAAGAGTTTACGATTGAAACGGTTAATAATAATTTTCATTTCAGCATTTTGATGGGTTATGTTGAAAAATAAGAACAAGAAATAAAGACAGAACATTTTCAACATTGAAAAATAAATGATAAATTGATAAAAGATAGTAAGAGTAAGGGGTAGAAATGAGTTTTGATCAGACTTATGGTCTTGGTTGGCCTTCGACCATCTTGAGATCATCAATTTCCCTGATTCGAAATGTCTTGGAGGTATTTTGGTCATCTTTCTTCAGGTAGATTTGGCAATCTCTAACCCAGATGAACTTGAAATGGTGATTTTTGGCCCACTTCTTGGTTTGAAATAAAATGTTCTTGTAGTATGGAGTCAGGTGGCACTGTAAGTAAATGTTTCTAGCTGGGGCGGTGGATTCTGGATTGATGTGTCTGGTTGTGATTTTTTTCTCTTTGCTTAGTTTGATCCACTTATCCCTGGCTTTTGTGTCTGTCATACGTACAATGATGGGTTTGATCTTATTTGGATTCCTAGTTGGTACTCGGTGTCCAAGTTGAAAGTCCTTCTCCGGGTGTTCTATGCCAAGTGAGTGACCAATTTTCTTAATTATTTCACTCACCTCTTCTCCTTTGACTACAGGGACATCATTGATCTCAACATTGATGTATCTGGACCTTTGTTCCAGGCTATTGATTGATCTTTCAAACTCTAATACCTTCATTTTCAAGTTGCTGTTTTCAGTCTTCAAAGTCTTGTTCTCTTCAATAACTGTGTTCAGTTTTGTTTCCAAATTATCCAGTTTTTCTAGGATTGTTGCAATATTTGTAGATAAATCACTCAAGTTTACCTCCTCAGTGTTATTCTTCTTGGATTTTGTGGTATTCACCATGTTGACTAGGTATTGGTAAAAAAGTCACTTGTGAAAAAAAAAAAAAAAAAAAAATTGAAAGTTTCAACTTTCGAAAAATCCGGATATTTAGAACAAATTCAGTTAAATAGAAGAAAATAAGGAGTAAACTGCAAAATTGAAACAAATTCCAACAATTTGAACGAACACAAGTCACTTTTCGGTAGGTAATTAACTACTAAATCTATACGGCAAACATACGTTTTTGACATACAGCAAAACAGTTTAGTGGTTTTTAAGGGGTTTAGGATAAAAAAAAAAAATAGGATCAAAATTTAGGATCATAGGAATCATTTGGCACCAAAAACCAAAAATCGATTTTTTTTGACATACGGCGTTTTCGCTTAGCACGGCAGAATA
>NW_007380149.1:9602-17834 GCF_000475195.1 Diaphorina citri | reverse complement strand
GTCTCTCCCCGCGCAAAAAATTCCCTTCCCCCTACTAGCCCGCCCGTCGAGCCACTCGCGGGTACACGCGCTCACAGAGCCCGGAACCGCATCTCCACCAGGCGCTCCGCGATTCGCCCGTCCTCGCTCGCACACCGCCAAGATCACATGGAAGCTTGAAATCCCTCTCTATAGATTCGCTTGTTACAAGAAGTCTCGTACGAGTGACTGTAAGTACGTAATTACTTAGAAGGTGTAGCTTGATCTGGTTTTGCCGTACTTGTTGATGCACTTAGCACTATCTAAGAGGTTGAAGTGATTTCCGATAATGTGAACAATAGTGAGAAATCGAATCAGGAGAGATACAGTTAGAAGATCGGAGTATAGTAATACGACACTTTTAGATTACCTATGTGGGTATTCGTACCTAGGATATACCTAAGTGGTAGAGTTACAGAAAGAGATGAGATTTGAGTAAGGGCCTCTAATTAGCGAAGCAGAGTTTCTCTCTGACAGTCTTAGGCCTATATAAGAGTCCTTGAACTTTATGAAGTATTTAGGGATCAATCTTCAATGACTAACTACCTGGTGATAGATATTCAAAGTATTCGAAGATGCTATGACAAAGTTTATATTTATTATTTCCATGTTTAACACATTTGGGTTGTTAACATACATCAATAGGTATATACAGTAGAAAAAAAAGCAAAGAATGAGACAAAATGTGAATATAATCTAGAGCAAAAGAAGTAAAAAAGAAAACAAAAACTAATGTAATAATTATGTACCTACCTACACATCGATACCTATACTCAGATATCTGTAGGCAAACAGATTGAATCCGAATCAGTCAGCAGAAACTCCTCTGTCGAGTAGAAAGCCTTTGATTTTAAGTAATTTTCAATGAATCTTTTGAATGAGGGCAATGGTAAGTCCCTAATCGACAGAGGAAGTTTATTGTAAAATGATATCCCGTGGTAATTAGTACCGTTCCTAGCCGCGTATACACGATGATGGAATGGAACCAGATTGTTTTTGTTCCTCGTGTCATAAGAATGCGCGGCTTCGAAGTTAGGGAACTCTGCAATGTTCTTCTTGGTGTGCAGAAGACATTGCAGGATAAAGAGGGAGGGAAGCGTAAGGATACCAAGCTGGATAAAAAGTGGCTTGGCGTGTTCTAGATATTGTGCTCCACTCACAATCCGTACGGCCTTCTTTTGGAGAATGAAAAGTTGAGGGACGCTGGTAGAATGCCCCCACAATAGAATGCCGTACGTTAGGATTGAATGCACAAGGCCATAATAGGCATTTTTTAGAGCTTCTCGAGAAACCTGACTCTGGAGTCTGCGCAAGAGGAAGATACGACTGCTGACCTTCTTGGCTACTTTGTCAATATGAGCATGCCACTTAAGCTGTGGATCTATGCGAAAGCCAAGAAGATCTACAGAGTCAGGATTCTCAAAAGTGTTGGCTGTGCTCAGGCTAATCACAATATGCTGAGTCTTAGACTGATTCAGATGCAATCTGTTTGCGTTAAACCACACCTGTGCTTGCGCCAAAACTATTTCACCTCTACCAATCAGATCGTCCTGATTACTACCTTCCACAAACAGGGTGGTGTCATCTGCGAAGATAGTCGTTCTCGCGTAGTCAGGTAAGTTTACCGGTAAGTCATTGATGTAGAGCAAGAATATTAGAGGCCCTAAGATCGAACCAGTTGGTATACCGGTATTCAAAAGACAAGGGTCAGAATGTTTATCACCTATCTTGACAATTTGAGGTCGGTTTTCAAGGTAGGATTTTAAGAGTTTGACACTCTGCTCATTAAATCTATAGTGTCTTAGTTTTCCTAGCAAAATAGCGTGGTTCAGACACTCAAAAGCGCGAGAAAGGTCACACATAGTGGCGTATATGTGCGCTCTTCTATTGAAGGATGCAGAGATGAAATTATTAAAAAAATTGACCGCGTCAGTTGTACTTAGATGTTTACGAAATCCGAATTGGCAAGGTGAAAACAGTTCATAAAAATCTATAAACATAAGGATTTGATCTGAGATGATCCTTTCAACAATCTTACTTAGAATCGGTAAGATTGATACTGGCCTATAGGATGAAGCCATGGATTTATCACCTTTCTGTTTAAATACAGGATGTACGAGACTTTGTTTCAAGCAAGATGGAAACATACATTCAGAAAAACATAAATTAATGAGTTTGGCAAGCACAGGTGCTATAAGATCTGAAACACAAGAAATAATGTCAAGATTTAAACCATAATAATCCCTACCCTTTTTTTTATTTAGTAACTTCATGACATTCTGGACTGTGGACTCTGTTACCTCCAAGAAAAAGAACTCCTCGTCAACGTGATCTACCGAAACTCTTGAGACTAAGGTTCCCGGTTCGATACTAGATACCGGTACACTATTTATTATATTTAAGGGAGCATCGCTGAAATTAATATTGAATTCGTTTGGGGTTATTGAGCTTTTTTCCGCCACGTTATCTTTAATCTTGTAATTGCTATTTATAATCTCCCAAGCAGTTCTGTTTGGATTATTAGATCTCGCCAACCGCTCATCATTTGCTAATCTCTTAGCTTTGTCTAATTCGAAACGATATTTTTTTCGAGCTTCATTTTTCATTTGAGCAAGATCAGGCGAGGGACAAGTACTATTCAACTCGCTTAAACGATGGAGTTCTTTTCGAAGTCGTTTGAGTTCAGAGGTAAACCTGAAGGGTTTCCTCCTATCTTTGTCTGGGATTTTTTTAATTTTCTCAGGGAAAGCAATTTCCGCCGCATCGGCCAGATTTTGTTGGAATACTTGGAATTTAGTATCCAGGTTTATCTCTTGGTTTTCAACAAAGTTCCATTCTAATTGCTGTACAATATTACGGAAAGATATTTTTCCAGCCTCAGTTATTGGTCTAGATTTTATGATTTTCTCAGATTTCGTGTTTAAATTACTAGGAAATGTCACTATCTGAGCCTTATGGTCAGAGAAACCTGGATCAAACACTTGCGCAACAAACTCGTTTTGGTTAAAATTTAAAAAAATATTATCAATACAGTTTTGTTTCCTAGTGGGTTTAAATATCGTGCGGATAAATCCTAAAGAACCAATAAGATCAGAAAAAAGTTTATTTACATTATCATTCGGGAGATTGAACTTTACATTAACATCTCCACACAGACATACTTTGTTTTGTTGTCCAAAGTTACTCAAGACACGCTCTAATATTTCACAGAATTGGTCGAAATTGCTGTCCGCTGGTGGTCTATATACACACAAAACCAGAATGTCATGATCAATGAGCTTAACACCTACTATCTCACAAACAGAGTCAACAGAATAAGATTTCAGGGTGTCCAATACTTTAAAATTAAGGTCATTCTGTAGGTAAATGAGAGCACCCCCATATGAAATATAAGATTTACCCCTACGTGTCAATTTTCGTGAATGAGAGGCAACCACCCTATAGTTCGCCATGTTACAGTAAGTTTCCTCACCAGAAGTCAACCAATGTTCCGTAATACAGATTACATTAGGACGGATACTACCTGTAAACAGACTCTCTAATAAAGTTACCTTATTTCTAAGGGACTGAATGTTTAGATGGAATACACACAATGTTGCAGTAGGGTCACTGACCTCACTAATAGTACTCGTAGTAAGAATACACCTATCCTCGTAACTGCTTATATTAGATACAGAGTTAGCAGATATAGGTTCCATTTTTAATTTATTTATAATGTCCAGGTTTTTCCATCAATTATAGTCTGTTATTGTCCTCTAAAAGGGATAATAATTTATTTTTTCAAGATTGTTGTTTCTTTAAAATTGTATCTCAGATGTTCCAGATCATCATCTGATAGGGCATCAATCCATTCCTTCAGATGAGATCTGAAAAAATGGATTGATGCCCTCCCCTGGGATAGTTCCACATCTCTTATATTCCCAGGAATTTTATTATAAATTAAAGGCCCTAGATAATAGAAGTGTGTTTGGCTTGCTGTCTTTCTTACAGTAGGAGCTATCACAACTCTAGGGTTTCTCAAGTTATGTAATACTGTCCTTCCTGACCACTTGTTTTTAAATTTTACTGAAAAATAACAGATTTTATAAATGTACAGTCTATTGATATTATATACATTGAAATCTTTGTATAAGTCTTGAGTATGTGCCATTCTTTCTCTATTCAATATTATTCTCAGGAGGATATTTTGAGCCCTTTGTAGTCCTAGAATGGTGGTTTTAAAGGTGCCTCCCCATACACTGATTCCATATTGTAATTGGGATTGTATTAAAGCAAAATATACTATTCTGAGAGTATGAAAGTTCAAAATTTTCTTTAGTCTATGAAAAATATGCATCATGTATCTGGCTTTTTTAATTAAATGATCAATATGACTTTCCCATTTTAAGTTTTGGTTTATAATAAGGCCAAGGTACTTTACATTTTCTTTTTTATCTAATTTTGAGCACTGACAATTAATTTGATTCAAGCAATCATGAATGATTAAATTTGATATGTTAGGTTGACCTATGCTATTGCAGGAAAAGGTCATATAGCAAGATTTTTTTGTATTTATTTTGAGTGACATAGAATCAAACCATAATTTAATTATATTTAAGTCTTGTTCTGCTGTATTATGTACAGCGGTCCAATTATCGGAGTCATAACATATGACCGTATCATCAGCATAGGAAAACACCTTTCCACTGGAATTTAGGGCAAGAGATGACACATATATATTATATAAAGTAGGGCCAAGGATAGTACCTTGTGGTATGGCATATTCAGTGACAGAGACAGCAGAACCTACATTATTATTTATGTTAACCTTTTGAGTTCTATTTTGGAGATATGATTTGAACCATTCAGCAACCTTACCACATACACCAATGTTATTTAGGGTTTGAAGGAGTTTATTATGATTCACACTCTCATAAGCTTTTGATAAGTCTAGGAAGGCTACAAGTACTTTTTTATTTTCTTCAAGACAGGAATGTATATGTGTAGTAAAATTCAAAAGTGCATCTTCTGTACCTCTGTTGGGGCGAAAACCATATTGACTGTCATGTAACAAATTATTAGATTCAATATATGACTCAAGTCTCACTTTGATACATTTTTCAATTAATTTGCTTATACATGATTGTAGAGCTATTGGCCTATAGTTTACAATTTCAGTCTTGCAACCATTTTTGTAAATGGGTACAATAATGGATTCTTTGTATACAGATGGAAAGACTCCTGTTCTTAAGCTTGTGTTTATCAAGTGTAGAAGTGGTTGCTTTATGTAGTTAAAAATTATCTTAATGGTTTGTGGTGTGATAAGGTCACCTCCTGGAGCACTACGGTTTTTCAAACTAGTCACATGTTTAAGTAGTTCTTCTCCTGAAACTTCTTCAAAAGAGTCTAAATTCATCTGAGTATCATTAGTTCTAAGATTTTGAAAGTTCTGGGTATTTTGTTTAATGGATTGAGCAATATTTTTCCCTACATTGCTGTAGTATTTGTTAAACTCAGAAGTTGCTTTTTGGGGATCAGAATTACAATTGATTTTTTCACCATTTACAATTATATTATTTATATTTTTATTTTTTACTTTCCTGTTAATAATTTTGTTAAGACATGTGAAAAGTTTGTGTATGTTACCTGTGCAGTCATCAATTTCTTTTTTCTCATATTCATCCCTAACATTTCTAAGAATACGGTTAAGGTTATTCCTGTATCGCTTATAGTAATCTACCAAAGGGATATTATTTGGAAATCTTTTTGCTTGTTTACACAGTTTTTCTCTTTTACGGATAGAACGTACTAATGAATCAGTTATCCAAGGTTTCAGTGGTTGTTCCTTTTTTCTTAGAAATCTTACCTTAGTACATTCTTGTATTTTGTTACCGAGTAATTTGTACATCAAGTTAGCAATATGTTCAACATTATCGGATTGTACAATTTGGTCCCAAGATTGAAAAGAAAGTATTTCACACAACTTATCATAGTCAATAGTTCTGACCTCTGTTCTCTCATTTGTTCTAGTTGTTTCTTCATGTAGTTGAATAGAAGTCAGAACTGTATGATGATCGGTTATGTTTGAATCAAGTACAAGTGATTTAATTTTTTCATGGCAATCTGATTTCCAAAGAACATGATCTATGCAGGATTGAGAGGTCCCTACTATTCTAGTTGGTCTATTGATATAACTTTGAAAGTTGAGTTCTGATAGCAAATCGAAGGAATTACAAACTTCATTGTCTTTTGAATTCAGAGTATTTACATTAGTGTCTCCTATTATTAGGGTGTGTTTGTATTTTGATAGGTCCAAAGATGATAAAAATACTTCCAAGTGTTGATTGAAGGTTGAAATAGATATGGGATTAGAACTATTATCATGTAGTGATCTGTAAAGAGCTAGAATCATGATGGTTTCATTGTTGAAACTAAGGTTAATCTGAATAATGGAGACACTATGTAAATTTTTTTCCTCTACTAATAAAGTGTTAAGTTCATTTTTTACATAAACTACAAGGCCTGCATTTTGATTAATAAATTTAGTTGTATGGGTATGTTGATATCCAGGGATATTATATAAAAATGGAGAATTACCACAATGCCAGGTTTCACCCAAGATCCAGATATCAATATTTTTGTTCATTTGTGAAGAGTATACCAAGAATTCTGTGAAATTTTTATTTAGGCTCCTAATATTCATGTATGCTATATTTAAGGAATCATTTTTCAAAAAAGTCAAACAGTCTTGAATAGAATCTGTCAGAATGTCATTCTCTTCCAACACTTGGGTAATGATGTTATCAACTTCCATAAACAATGTTAGCAAAATCATTTCCGATCAATTGAAGTGGTTGTATCATTGGGATTGATTTACAAGAAATTAATTGAATAGAACAGTACCTGGGAAAAGTAGTGTTGGGCCTTTGAAATAGATTAATGGAGCAATGGACATATGAAATAGCATTGGTGGACATTTTGACATGTAAGAGTTTACGATTGAAACGGTTAATAATAATTTTCATTTCAGCATTTTGATGGGTTATGTTGAAAAATAAGAACAAGAAATAAAGACAGAACATTTTCAACATTGAAAAATAAATGATAAATTGATAAAAGATAGTAAGAGTAAGGGGTAGAAATGAGTTTTGATCAGACTTATGGTCTTGGTTGGCCTTCGACCATCTTGAGATCATCAATTTCCCTGATTCGAAATGTCTTGGAGGTATTTTGGTCATCTTTCTTCAGGTAGATTTGGCAATCTCTAACCCAGATGAACTTGAAATGGTGATTTTTGGCCCACTTCTTGGTTTGAAATAAAATGTTCTTGTAGTATGGAGTCAGGTGGCACTGTAAGTAAATGTTTCTAGCTGGGGCGGTGGATTCTGGATTGATGTGTCTGGTTGTGATTTTTTTCTCTTTGCTTAGTTTGATCCACTTATCCCTGGCTTTTGTGTCTGTCATACGTACAATGATGGGTTTGATCTTATTTGGATTCCTAGTTGGTACTCGGTGTCCAAGTTGAAAGTCCTTCTCCGGGTGTTCTATGCCAAGTGAGTGACCAATTTTCTTAATTATTTCACTCACCTCTTCTCCTTTGACTACAGGGACATCATTGATCTCAACATTGATGTATCTGGACCTTTGTTCCAGGCTATTGATTGATCTTTCAAACTCTAATACCTTCATTTTCAAGTTGCTGTTTTCAGTCTTCAAAGTCTTGTTCTCTTCAATAACTGTGTTCAGTTTTGTTTCCAAATTATCCAGTTTTTCTAGGATTGTTGCAATATTTGTAGATAAATCACTCAAGTTTACCTCCTCAGTGTTATTCTTCTTGGATTTTGTGGTATTCACCATGTTGACTAGGTATTGGTAAAAAAGTCACTTGTGAAAAAAAAAAAAAAAAAAAAATTGAAAGTTTCAACTTTCGAAAAATCCGGATATTTAGAACAAATTCAGTTAAATAGAAGAAAATAAGGAGTAAACTGCAAAATTGAAACAAATTCCAACAATTTGAACGAACACAAGTCACTTTTCGGTAGGTAATTAACTACTAAATCTATACGGCAAACATACGTTTTTGACATACAGCAAAACAGTTTAGTGGTTTTTAAGGGGTTTAGGATAAAAAAAAAAAATAGGATCAAAATTTAGGATCATAGGAATCATTTGGCACCAAAAACCAAAAATCGATTTTTTTTGACATACGGCGTTTTCGCTTAGCACGGC
Source organism: Diaphorina citri (assembly GCF_000475195.1). Lineage (NCBI taxonomy): Eukaryota > Metazoa > Arthropoda > Insecta > Hemiptera > Psyllidae > Diaphorina > Diaphorina citri. The sequence continues at coordinate 9,608 of NW_007380149.1, read as the reverse complement.
AGAATA
>NW_007380149.1:0-9344 GCF_000475195.1 Diaphorina citri | reverse complement strand
AGATGAGTAAAGTGTAGTGCTATTAGAGTAGACACTGCCCCAAGAGCTGTAGAGACAAATTGACTTGGTTGAAAATGTAGAAAAGTATTAGCATATCCAAGAACTTGAATGATAAATGGAGTTGGCCTGCACCTTAGGTTTAGTATGGATTAGTATTTGTCATCTCCCCCTTGTTGACAAGTTTAACCAGGCATGAGATTGAGTGTCGAACCCAGGGCCTACCCCAAGTGGAGATCCAGGATTGTAAACCAGAAGACTACGCAAGGATCATGTTAGTTTGGGCGCAAACTTTGGTTTGAAAGGTCACAATGGAATAGAAGTTTAACTAATAGTCAGGAGTTTAAACTCCATTAAGTTAAACTCTTGGATCAAACAATCTGATAGGTTAAAGAGTTCAAAATCAACCAATCAAATTGTTCAATTCTAGTGTTAAACTTTATCTAACTTTGAGCTACGATTGTAGTCTTGGTCATTGATGAAAGCTCAAGATCACGACAGTAGGATGGGTACAGGGGCATACGCAGAGGGCTCTGTTTTCCAGACTTCTCTCATAATTCTAATTGAAAATTTTTGGTCCCAATAGCCCCCCTCAAGCCCCCTATGATATCGCACCTGACGGTCACCACACAATGGGGGCGTAGGTTGGAGATTAAATTTCACGAGTTAGTTTCATATGACGCCCCCCGGATATCGAGTCAGATGTTTTGATTTCCACAGCATGGTTTGTTACCTAAGAGTTTTTTTTTACAGAGGTAAGTACTTTTTGTTGTTGTAGAGAATTGATAGAGGGAACTCTACCTAACTGCTAACTTGCTAAGGTCTAATCGTCCCGAAAGCGAAGAGAGAATGAAGACAGTTTTGATTTTCACACCATGTTTGTTACCTTGGAGTTTTTACACAGAGGTACTTTTTTTGAGAGGTTTGATAGAGGGAACTGTAACTGCTAAGAGTGCTAAGGTCTTATCGTCCCGAAAGCGAAGAGACAGGCTAGGAGAAAGAGGGAACTGGAACTGCTGAGGTCTTATCGTCCCGAACTCGAAGAGAAAAGGAAGACAGGATAGGAGAAAGCCAGCCGTTCCGAGAACGAACCTTATCAGTTTAGGATAAAATATGACATTGGTACGGATGTTTACTTCTTTATCATGCAGAGGTTTGACATTGGGATGGAGTTGTGGGTATAGTATTTGGTTGGCGCTATTTTGACATTGGTTTGAAATGTTTGGATCCAGTCTGACTGGGTTGCTGGGTTAACTCCCAACTTTAAGGAGCAAGAGGAAAAGGAGAGCTGGAAATATATCAAGAATGTGATGATGATGATTATGATGAAGAAGAAAACTACGAAGATTAAGACGAAGATGAGGTTAAAGAAAGAGAAGAAGACAAGGAGAAAGAAATGAGGGAAAGATGAAAAAGGAAGAGAGGGAGGTCGAGGAGGAAAGAAGACGAAAACTCTTGGGGGAAAAAAGGGAAAGGAGCTTATCACTACTATCAGCATTGCAGGAAAGTAAAGAAATACAAACCTCAGTATTAGCTAACCTTCTGACCTGCATACTGAAATGTTGAAAAGCTTATTGGAAAAGTATAGGTATCCCATGACCTGAATGTTAAAATGCTGAAGCTAATCAAGATATCTGGGAGCAAAATGATGAGTTTTATGTCCTTTGATACTCCATTACTCTATTTTGATTGCTGTTTTCAGATTATTAATATTTCCTTCTTTGATATGCCGAGGTATGGGTACATATTTGCTGATTGTAGCATATTTTCAGTTTACCTACATTACGAATAGGATGTCCCTTGAAGCGACCTGGTGGCATTTGGAAAATGTCATTGAAGGCCAATGTTCCCCCTTTGCTTCTTCTTGTGTTCTGCCTTTTTTCCTCTTCCTTCTCTTCCTCTTTGTCGACTTCAAATATTTGAATGTTTTTCCACTTTTCCTCAAATATGTATACTTAACTAAATAAAATAATTGTTTTTTTATTAATACTTGTAATCGCAAATTCGGATAAGACAATTTTGATTAAAAGGTTTTAAATTGGTGAGCTTTCGAATAACGAACTTAGTTTTTTCATAGCTCCATATTTAGGGGTGTCCTTTTTTTTTCAAAACGACCAAGCGGATGTGCGACCTACAGTCAGTTGAATCATAGCTCTACCACTCTGCCTACAGTGTGTTTTCTGCAGCACCAACTTCAATAAAATATTGTAGCACCTCTTCATCACCCACCCAATTTCAATGACGATTTTTTACGACACACAATGAAATTTGGTCTTGGTCCGATTTCGGCACTAACGACAGTATAAAAATATAACATGACCATATCAAAATGTGTTTATTACTTGTGGAGGTACTAATTTTAATTTATTTGTCCATATTTTGTCCAGTAGGTTTGTCCACTGACTAATTGTCGGGACCACAAAATTTAAACTCGGTTATTAAGTAAGCAATCTGATGGGTTGATTTCAATTTTTTCTGCTTCTTCCGAGATTGTTTCCGAGAGTTAATTGCTTAATCCGAGAGTTAATTGCTTAATGATTGCTTAATCCGAGAGTTGATTGCTTAATCCGAGAGTTAATTGCTTAATGATTGCTTAATCCGAGAGTTAATTGCTTAATGATTGCTTCATCACAGTTTACCTACATTACGAATAGGATGTCCCTTGAAGCGACCTGGTGGCATTTGGAAAATGTCATTGAAGGCCAATGTTCCCCCTTTGTTTCTTCTCGTGCTCTGGCTTTTTTTTCCTCTTCCTTCTCTTCCTCTTTGTCGACTTCAAATACATATTTGAATGTTTTTCCACTTTTCCTCAAATATGTTTACTTAACTAAGTAAATAAAATAATTGTTTTTTATTAATACTAAAGTAATCGTAAATTCAGATGAGACAATTTCGATTAAAAGGTTTTAAATTGGTGAGCTTTCGAATAACGAACTTAGTTTTTTCATAGCTTCACATTTAGGGGTGTCCTTTTTTTTTCTTTTTTTTTTTTTTTTCAAAACGACCAAGCGGATGTGCGACCTACAGTCAGCTAGTTGAATCATAGCTCTACCACTCTGCCTACAGTGTGTTTTCTGCAGCACCAACTTCAATAAATTGTAGCACCTCTTCATCACCCACCCAATTTCAATGACGATTTTTTACGACACACAATTAAACTTGGTCTTGGTCCGATTTCGGCACTAACGACAATATAAAAATATAACATGACCATATCAAAATGTGTTTATTACTTGTGGAGGTACTAATTTTAATTTATTTGTCCATATTTTGTCCAGTAGGTTTGTCCGCTGACTAATTGTCGGGTCCACAAAATTAAACTCGGTTATTAAGTAAGCAATCTGATGGGTTGATTTCAATTTTTTCTGCTTCTTCCGAGATTGTTTAAATGAACCATTGTGTACCTATAATAATTATAATTATGTGTCTTTTTTTGAGCAAACAAACTTCTCAATGAATTGAAGTCTGTTTGTTTGTTTGTCTGTCTGTCTGTCACAGGTCACAGTCAATAATTTTGAATCGTTCTATTAAATGAAAAGTTGAAATTATTATTATTTTTGGTTACGGGTCAGCAATAGGACAGGAAAAGGTAAGCTAGATTTCGATCGATGGTTTTGGTGCTATTTGAAAGTCGATCCATATCCATGTCGATCGACTGGGATCCATTGATAGCTAGGTATGTATGTTCAAAGGATTTTGGTGGAAAGAAAAAAGTTTGGAGTGGACGTATTTCAGGCCATGTCAATCGACATCGACATTTAGTATAGACGTTGCATTATTGTCAGCTAAAATTACCCTTTGATGTTCCCAGTCCCAAGAAACACTCAATTCAGTTGACTGTTGACTCTTACATCTCAATCTCTTAAACCCCTTTCTTCAAGTCTTTTTATGTGTTCTCATTACTTAGCATCTCAATTCTCATTACTTCTATATTTTATCACGTGATTATCACGCACTTGGAGTGAAATATGTTACACTTCACTTGCGTTTGAAGCCGACACTCCATAAGTTACGAGCTAAGAACCCCATTATAAGATCTTGTTATGTACAAATTACTTATAGTTACGATTTTTACGAGTACATCAGGGGGCCTCATTAAATTCAAACGGAAGCTCCTCAAGGGGCACGGCTGTCCCTTCAAGGGTGACTGGATCCTTAGAACACAATCCGTAGAGGGATCCTGAATCCTGAAATCAAAGACAAGAGAGGGGACCTTCGTTGCATCCCGAGCTAGATTTCTGGGTCTATTGCTTGGAATTTTTTAACCCAGATATGAAATGTCAAAAAATACAGGGTGTATGTAAGAAGAGGAGGGGACTCGATACCTCGAGGTATAAAATTTCGTCAGCTTTTTTTACGCCATAATTTTCACACCAAAATTCACAGGTGTTTACCAGGACTGGGTTAAGCTTTAGGCAATCAACCCTTCAAGAAGAGTTGAAAATGTTGAAATGTTACACTTCTTTCGAGCTGTTGAGCCTTTCCCCCCTCTTTTTACACCCTGTGAAACAATATTCTTTTGAATTGCTGGGCTATAGAAGCTTTTCGGTTACATCCTATCTTCAAGAAAAACAAGGTGTATTCTATTCTATTCTATCTATCCTGTTCTTATTTCTATTCTATTTCTTCCCCTTGGTCTCCAGGAACGTCAAGGTTCAAGGAAGATGGTCAGTAACGATTCTTTTAGAAGGAAATGCCGTTTTAAGAAAGCGGAAATGAAAAATTAATTACATGTTTTGTGAATGATAGTTTAACCACAACGCAAAGGAAGCGTGCCTTGCTGCCTTGTATTCGTTTTTAAGGGGGTTTTTTCATTTACAAAATAAATATCAAAATATGTATAATAATTTCCCATTTAGAAAATTAGAAATGTGTTCATTGGTGTACCTATAATAATTATAATTATGTGTTTTTTTTTTGAGCAAACAAACTTCTCAATGAATTGAAGTCTGTTTGTTTGTCTGTCTGTCACAGTCAATAATTTTGAATCGTTCTATTAAATTAATGAAAAGTTGAAATTATTATTATTTTTGGTTACGGGTCAGCAATAGGACAGGAAAAGGTAAGGTAGGTTTCGATCGATGTGGTTGGTGTTATTTGAAAGTCGATCCATATCCATGTCGATTGACTGGGATCCATTAATAGCCAGGTATGTATGTTCAAAGGATTTTGGTGGAAAGAAAAAAGTTTGGAGTGGACGTATGACGTATGTATTTCAGGCCATGTCAATCGACATCGACATTCAGTATATAGACGTTGCATTATTGTCAGCTAAAATTATCCTTCAATGATCCTTTGATGTTCCCAATCCCAAGAAACACTCAATTCAGTTGACTCTTACATCTCAATCTCTTAAACCCCTTTCTTCAAGTCTTTTTAACTTTAAGTTCCTGTACTCACTTCCGAATTGGTTCCCTTGTTCCTGTTGTGGTTTCCCAGTACTTATTACAGCTAGATGTCCTTTTGAATGATTGACACTAGGCTAAGAATACATCCGTTTGAGCTATTGTTACTATACTGTTGATGCTGATATTGAACTACTATTGATGCTAGAGAATAGAGAACATAAGGTTCAATACTTCATTAGGATAATAATTATGTCTATTGACTAATACCTTACCACTGTACTGATATTAGAGAGTAGATAGAAAGATTATTTTATGTTTTGTCACTTCCGAATTGATCTCATTAGAGCGTATGTATAATTGTATATGTATGTGGATTTGTGGATAATTTGACTATGTCATTCTCATATGGGCGGTTCGAGTCCAAGTAATGTCATAAAATTTATCTAGGTGAAATAATCGGGGAACGATGTTTGTGACAAGCATTTAAATATGCTTACTTAACACAATTAAAATTCCTTCCTCTTAAACCCTTTTCTTCAAGTCTTTTTTTGTGTTCTCATTACTTAGCATCTCAATTCTCATTACTTCTATATTTTATCACATGATTATCACGCACTTGGAGTGAAATATGTTACACTTCACTTGCGTTTGAAGCCGACTAGCCGACACTCCATAAGTTACGAGCTAAGAACCCCATTATAAGATCTTGTTATGTTCATATTACTTATAGTTACGATTTTTACGAGTACATCATAGAGTACCTACATAAATATGTTCATATTCCATTGAGCACAAAACAACATATGGATTTTCAAAAATTTATGACTGGGACTTTTTTTCGAAAGATAATCTTTGACTAACCTCTTTTTTGGTCTCTTTACCTATTCATCATTCCCTCTATCTACTTAACCTCTCCCTTCACTACATTTCTGAGTTTTCACTCTATGTAACTACATCTCTTCCTTCCTCCCTACCCATCTTATTCTTGGACCTACCTTCTATTTACTGCGAGTATCTTCTTGTACCCTTCGCTTTAATCCCCCTCATTTTTCCTATCTCCCTCTCTTGTCCTGTTCATTCCTACTCTCCCTTTCTTCCCCTCTGCCATCATATTCTTTAAGTATCTACCTTCTGTTCTCTTATATCTTCTTGTATGCTTCTCTTTGTCCCCTCTTATTTTCCTATCTCCCTCCCTCCCTCCCCTCATTTCCCTCCCGTCATGTTCTTGTGGCAAAAGAGTTAAATTGAGTTTTTGCTGCAATCCCTGCACAATATTGGAGTTATTAACCTTTTAATCCCCTCTAGACCCCTACAAGATTGGAGAAGAAGAAATGCTTCCGGGGTTTAAGTGTTTTTATTTTATTTTTTGATTTTTAAGAGAGAGAGAGAGAGAGAGAGAGAGAGAGAGAGAGAGAAGGAGAGAGAGAGAGAGAGAGAGAGAGAGAGAGAGAGAGAGAGAGAGAGAGAAGAGAGAGAAGGAAAGAGAGGAACAAGGATTATTTTGTATCCTACATTTTTTATGGCTTTCTTATTGAATATTAAGAACTTGGGAAGTGGGGAGACCGGTGGGGTTTCGTTTTAATTTCAGCATGGGGTAAAAAGGCATAAAAAAGTCATTTTCTCTAGGAGACGGTCGTATTTCGAGACGTGACTTTTTTTCAATCAGATTTTTTTACGAAAGCGCTTGTAAGAGTGACTTCCTTGGCTCTATCTAATTTACTACATTTTTTCTGTTACAGGTAAATGATAAATACTGGCTTGTATGGATGAGCTACTTAAGTGAGTTTTTAAAATTTTGCTGCAATAGCTATATGTATATTGACATTGACAATTTGACATCGATTGGAAACTGGAAACCCAATTACCTAATCATATAAAGTACCCAAGTAAGATTAAAGGATTTTGGTGGAAAGTGTAGTTGTGTTAAGCTCTTGAATTAAGCGATCTGATTGGTTATTTTCAAACTTTTTAACCAATCAGATTTGCTTAATCTGAGAGTTCAACTTAAACCAAGTTTAAACTCCGCGCATGGTACTCAAAGTTAATATTGACAAACACGAACTTTGCTTTTTTTTCTGAGAAAGTGGGTGTTCAAAACCGGTCCAATGGAAGTTGCTTATATCCAAAATAATTCCAAACCTCACAGCTCCTGATGATTAGTGGATTTTTAGTGGGACTCGACTCTAACCACTATAACTATAAGTAGACGTGATAAAATTTATATTTCGTGTCCAGGCAAAAAACTCGAATTCAATTTTTAAATCTTGATAATGACTAAATATTGACGTTTATTTTTAGGTTAGCTAGGTACTTAGCGGAGAATTTTTTACTGATGTGATGTGGGATATTAATAACTTATGGGATTTTTTGAACAGGTTGTTGTGTTGTTAACTGCCTTCGGATTTGTATGAATTGATTTAGTGATTTTTGTGGATTATAGAATGTTTTAAGTGCTAAAGAAATGGGTAGATAGAATGGTCAGGTTCTAGAAGAGATTTCAGCCTGGAAAATAGTCGGGAATTATCTTCACACACTGGTATAATGCCGCCATTGGTCGCTATTCGATTGATGTAGCTACTCATCTACTCAAATGTTTTCACGAGACTGTTTTCACGAGACACACCCATATTTATGAACAAAATGCTGGCTCTTAAGTTCGTGCTAAGCATAGTCTCAAGGCATTTGATTGGTCAATTTTGACTTGAGACTGGTCTAAGAACGATCATTCTTGTTCATAAATACGAGTGTGAGTGGATCCCGTATTCCAACCTACACGGGATTCCAAGCAAGGAGCTGATAAAACTTGGACCCTGCCTTGAATCAAACTCGGGACCTCTGGTGTGCAAGTCTAGTGTGATACTGTCTCGACCACAGAGGTTGAAAGATTATATATACGTAGGTAAATAAATATTAATATGATTATTAGGTATCCTTTCTGGTTATCTGGTCACTCTTTTACTGTGACCTACAAACATCCTTTCCAAGAGTTATCGTTTTATACAGGATGTTCTTAAAGTCCGAATCGTAACACTCTTAATTCTGGAGACAGTGAGAACAGCCCGTTTTAAATTTTAAAAGTCTCCCTACCCGGTCTTTGGTCGTAGCCTCGTAGCATGCTCATACCGTAGTATGTCGCTCATCAGATGGACGAGAAAAACATAGTATTTCTGATAGCCCTGTCAAACTTTCTTGACTTGGCGGCGCAGAGCGCTAACGCGTACCTTAATTTAGGCGCTGGTGCTGGGTCAACACGAAAATACTAGAAATTAGGCCGTTTGTTGAATTACATTTGTATTTGCAATCGATATAGAAGGTAGAAGCGAATACAATAGTCCGTCCCTTATACCTTTTTATTACTATTGTAATAATAAAGGAAGGACGGACTAAAAAACAGAACACCCTGTATATATTATTGAGATGAGCGGCTCTGATTGGGATTGTAGGATTATTTTTTATTACCGAGGGTTATTAAATTCCACATTTATTACTCGTATATCTTGAGGTAGTGGTTCATGTAATGGGCCTTGCTACTCTGCGGTCATTAGTATGCAATCAATGCAAGATAATAAAGTGGTACTAATAAGTCTTCTTATACGAGTACCTACTTACGCACATGGAGATCTTCTATGAACGAAGGGCCATTTTCTGTAATCGCCCCTCTCGTAGAATACGTGTACTTATACGGACATGAAGAAGTTCTATGAACGAAGGGTCATTCTGTTCTGTTTCCTTTGAAAAATAGCCCCTCTCGTAGAGATAAGGTACAAGAGGATTTGAGAGAGGTGGTGGAGAAGAGAGGAAGCAGTGAATAGAGGATGGTGGTGGAGTGGGAGACTTAAAAGAGGAGAATGCCGACCCCATATGAAATTGGGAAAATGACAAAGTGAAAGAAGAAGATGAGTGATTTGAAAATGTTCCGGAAGCCTAGTTAGCTTAGTTGGTAGTGCGTCTGCCTTGTAAGCGCTAGGCCGCGGGTTCGATTCCCGCCCGGGCCGGATT
>NW_007380148.1:0-29903 GCF_000475195.1 Diaphorina citri | reverse complement strand
GAACTCGTGAACTATCATGCTAATGCCATAAATCACAGGTCAATGCTGTATGTAAATTGGGAGTTAATTTTGTGCTTTGTATACTGAAGGACTGTTTAGAGAGCTTCAAATTCATGACAAAAACAAGTGTACAAGAATTTACACAATTTTAGATCAGTAATATCGGTATTTATGTACCTACACAACTCGGTAAAATCGGTATGAAAACGGGAAAGCCCTTTCAACTCTGGTTCTAATGTTTATTTATTTATAGTGCTTATTTATACTAATGCTATGTCAAATTGTTTGTTAAAACCCTCTGACCAGGTTCCAAGACCGTATAGAGTTCTGGACCTAATCTCCGAACATTCTGAGGCTTACACACACTTGAACATGGTTGTAGCCCAAGTCATAGGGCAAATGAAGAAGAAAGAAAATCACGGGAGTTAGGTATTTTATCATTTCTTTGGTCAAATTATTTCTAAAAAATTGTAAAAAAAAATCACTTTTAGGAAAAGGTTTGTCCCAATACTCTGTGTATTGGATTAGAGGAGATGTCACATTGCAAAGTAGGTGTGTCCAATTACTGTGCTAATGCTGATCTTATTAGTGAAGATGTAACATTTTCCAATACTTTACCTAGTTATTGGATTAGTACCAATTAGGTATGCATATTTCCCGACTGCTCCATGAAAAATCAGCAAGGCGGACATTTTTCTTTGTCGAACTTTCAAAGTTCTGCTACGGCCTTGACATTTAGTCACAAAAACGAGGAAAATGCTAATGCGATGATGCTTGGCAGATGAGCAAAATAGAGTCCATTGTGAAGTGGTGGTAATAAAAACGATCTAATGGACCGCAATAACTGCTTTTTTTAGCATGTTCTCATCAACAGCGATTGTGATGTTATAATCCATTAAAACATGAAACTTTTGAGATAAGAATTCTTATTGGCTGTTGACTGTCTGAAGTTCGTTTCTTAAGTTTTTTTAGCACCTGTGTACCCACATTTGATATCAGGAAGGTTATGTGCGTCACGTGAGGTGAATCCTTGGTCATGTGCTCTTGAATCTTTTTTTTTTTTTTTTTTTTTTTTTTTTGTTTTTTTTTTAGGTAGGTTTTACTAATTTTACAGCCACTTTTGTAGTTTCGTTTTAATTTAGAATAGTTCTGATAGATACATTTCTTCTAATGTCACACAAAATCACTAACTACCACTGAGACCGTCAGAAGTCATGAATTGTCTGGGATTCACCAAGTCTTTGAAATTTGAATTACTTCACGTACATAAGTAGACGTGTCGTCTGTACAATTTACATTATTGTCTTCAAACACATAGATTATTTCATACAGATCTTTGTACTTGGTTATCGGCTCACTAAGAACTCTGTGCGGTCCATTAGATCGTTTTTATTACCACCACTTCACAATGGAGTCTATTTTGCTCATCTGCCAAGCATCATCGCATTAGCATTTTCTTCGTTTTTGTGACTAAAAATGTCAAGGCCGTAGCAGAACTTTGAAAGTTCGACAAAGAAAAATGTCCGCCTTGCTGATTTTTCATGGAGCAGTCGGGAAATATGTTCATGTTTGCCTAATAAACCTTTTCCTGAAAGTGTTTTTTTTTTCACAATTTTTCAGGAATAATTTGACCAAAGAAATGATGAAATACCTAACTCCCGGGATTTTCTTTCTTCTTCAATTGCCCTATGACTTGGGCTACAACCATGTTCAAGTGTGTGTGAGCCTCAGAATGTTCGGAGATTAGGTCCAGAACTATATACGGCCTTCGAACCTGGTCAGAGGGTTTTAACAAACAATTTGACATAGCATTAGTATAAATAAGCACTATAAATAAATAAACATTAGAACCAGAGTTGAAAGGGCTTTCCCGTTTTTATACCGATTTTACCGAGTTGTGTAGGAGAATGTTCGGAGATTAGGTCCAGAACTCTATACGGTCTTGGAACCTGGTCAGAGGGTTTTAACAAACAATTTGACATAGCATTAGTAAAAATAAGCACTATAAATAAACATTAGAACCAGAGTTGAAAGGGCTTTCCCGTTTCCATACCGATTTTACCGAGTTGTGTAGGTAAATACCGATTACCGATATTACTACCGATATTACTGATCTAAAATTGTGTAAATTCTTGTACACTTGTTTTTGTCGTGAATTTGAAGCTCTCTAAACAGTCCTTCAGTATAAAAAGCACAAAATTAACTCCCAATTTACATACAGCATTGACCTGTGATTTATGGCATTAGCATGATAGTTCACGAGTTCATCCAATAGACCTATCAATGTGTCATATTTACACTCCAAAGATATTATCTATTTAACTATGTTAATATTAGGTATAATAAAATATATTGTAAATAATATGAATGTTGTAAATATATAAAATTATACGAATGTCATTCTTGTCATAGATAGAGTCGATGGCACCAATTCTGCCCCAAGAAGATCTTAAGTTCAAGGATGTCAACCTACCAGGAGGCTAGACCATACGCAGGTCCAACTTTTGGCCAAATTTCAAAAGCACATCAAGAAATCCATAGGTGTCCCATGGAAATTCAAGAGATTTATGTGGTCAGTGGAGCAGTGGTCATTTAGGTTTCATTCAAAACTTCTCTCGTGGTTTCCTTGATGAGAAAAACTTGAAGTTCTTCTTGATTTATGAGAAGATGGATTTTAATTTTTTGTCCTTCCCCAATTAATTTGTTTAAAAGCAATTTTTTTTACCGAATTGTACGATTGGATAGCACATTCTCACAAGGGTGTGAGAGGGTGAGAACACTTCGATATCCATACGGAGAAAGAACTTCGTTTCGAGCGAGAATTGAACCCGGGACCTCCAGCGTGCACCTCTGATCCACGAAGTCGGGTGGTTGCCAACAAAGAGCGGTGGTACTCTCACGCAAATTGGTCATCATTATTGGCAATAGCTTTGCCATACCATCTTCAGCAAATTCCATCTATTCTTCAAGTGCAATCTCACGGAAAGTTCATGCTTATCTCAACAAAGATGACTTGGATGACCCTTGTGGTCAAGTTCTTCGATGACAGTGGTCAAGTTAGTCCAAAGTTGATAGTGGTCAAGTTACTCCAAACAAGTTTATCTTTGACGCGACGTAAATGGACCTCTAAAATACCAATGTTTATATGACTCATACAGCTGTGACAAGTAGACCCATTATCATATTAGCTACTGTCTAGCGTCTGAGACGGTTCTGTAAATCTCAAGGTTACTGATTGCTTTTTACTTTCCTTATTTAAGTTAAGTAATTGATGGAAAAGTTCTTTAAGTAAAGTTTACCTTTTTTGCATGGTTGTAAATTGCAACCTTACACTACTTATGTTCAATTGCAACCTGCAATTTACAACCATACTAAACCAGTGACACAATGGCAATGTAGGGAAAAATGACATCTCCACTAATCTAGTGATACACCAACATCAAATCACATGTTAAGTCATAACATCGTCAATACAAGTGGTTTTCAATGGCAGAATTTTAGGTAATAAGCAAAACCTAGGTAATGAATTAACAAGAATTCTAGGTATAATACAATATCATCATCAAATGCATCCAACTTTCACAGGCCAAGTTGAGTAACCGCACAGGTAGATTATTAATTGCTAATTAACTAATTATGTATTTTTTTAATCCTTAAAATGTGCTATCCAATCGTACAATTCGGTAAAAAAATTGCTAAAAAAAAAAAAAAAATTGAGGAAGGACAAAAAATTAAAATCCATCTTCTCATAAATCAAGAAGAACTTCAAGTTTTTCTCATCAAGGAAACCACGAGAGAAGTTTTGAATGAAACCTAAATGGCCACTGCTCCACTGACCACATAAATCTCTTGAATTTCCATGGAACACCTATGGATTTCTTGATGTGCTTTTGAAATTTGGCCAAAAGTTGGACCTGCGTATGGTCTAGCCTCCTGGTAGGTTGACATCCTTGAACTTAAGATCTTCTTGGGGCAGAATTGGTGCCATCGACTCTATCTATGACAAGAATGACATTCGTATAACTTTACATATTTACAACATTCATATTATTTACAATGTATTTTATTATAATATTAACATAATTAAATAGATAATATCTTTGGAGTGTAAATATGACACATTGATAGGTCTATTGGATGAACTCGTGAACTATCATGCTAATGCCATAAATCACAGGTCAATGCTGTATGTAAATTGGGAGTTAATTTTGTGCTTTGTATACTGAAGGACTGTTTAGAGAGCTTCAAATTCATGACAAAAACAAGTGTACAAGAATTTACACAATTTTAGATCAGTAATATCGGTATTTACCTACACAACTCGGTAAAATCGGTATAAAAACGGGAAAGCCCTTTCAACTCTGGTTCTAATGTTTATTTATTTATAGTGCTTATTTATACTAATGCTATGTCAAATTGTTTGTTAAAACCCTCTGACCAGGTTCGAAGGCCGTATATAGTTCTGGACCTAATCTCCGAACATTCTGAGGCTCACACACACTTGAACATGGTTGTAGCCCAAGTCATAGGGCAATTGAAGAAGAAAGAAAATCCCGGGAGTTAGGTATTTCATCATTTCTTTGGTCAAATTATTCCTGAAAAATTGTGAAAAAAAAAACACTTTCAGGAAAAGGTTTATTAGGCAAACATGAACATATTTCCCGACTGCTCCATGAAAAATCAGCAAGGCGGACATTTTTCTTTGTCGAACTTTCAAAGTTCTGCTACGGCCTTGACATTTTTAGTCACAAAAACGAAGAAAATGCTAATGCGATGATGCTTGGCAGATGAGCAAAATAGACTCCATTGTGAAGTGGTGGTAATAAAAACGATCTAATGGACCGCACAGAGTTCTTAGTGAGCCGATAACCAAGTACAAAGATCTGTATGAAATAATCTATGTGTTTGAAGACAATAATGTAAATTGTACAGACGACACGTCTACTTATGTACGTGAAGTAATTCAAATTTCAAAGACTTGGTGAATCCCAGACAATTCATGACTTCTGACGGTCTCAGTGGTAGTTAGTGATTTTGTGTGACATTAGAAGAAATGTATCTATCAGAACTATTCTAAATGACAATAATGTAAATTGTACAGACGACACGTCTACTTATGTACGTGAAGTAATTCAAATTTCAAAGACTTGGTGAATCCCAGACAATTAATGACTTCTGACGGTCTCAATGGTAGTTAGTGATTTTGTGTGACATTAGAAGAAATGTATCTATCAGAACTACCTACCTATTCTAAATTAAAACAAAACTACAAAAGTGGCTGTAAAATTAGTAAAACCTACAATTGTTTCCAAAAAAAAACCCCCAAAAAAAAAAAAAAAAAAAAAAAAAAAATATTCAAGAGCACATGACCAAGGATTTACCTCACGTGACGCATATAACCTTCCTGATATCAAATGTGGGTACACAGGTGCTAAAGAAATTTGAGAAACGAACTTCAGACAGTCAACAGCCAGTAAGAATTCTTATCTCAAAAGTTTCATGTTTTAATGGATTATAACATCACAATCGCTGTTGATGAGAACATGCTAAAAAAAGCAGTTAAGAGGATTTAGAAAGACAAATGGCTTTGATAATTTGGTCGTCAAGTGAATTATGGCTTTTTTCATAACTGATCGGGTTGCATTGCTGCTAGAAAGACAAATGGCTTTGATAATTTGGTCGTCAAGTGAATTATGGCTTTTTTCATAACTGATCGGGTTGCATTGCTGCTTTTTTTTTGCAACTTTCCGGTCAATATTTTCTTCGATACATAATTTTGCAGTCAGAATGTCTTGTTCGATGTTTTCCATTGAATGTTTTGGTAGCTGTACTGTTGTAAAATTGGAAATAATAAGAAATTATGGATGTTTCAAAGCAAAGAGAAGAGAAGAAGATTGCACGTGTACAAACTGAGACTACAAGGACTTTTTTGATAGAAGAAATTAGATTACAAGGACTTTTTTGATAGAAGAAATTATACTCAATATTTTCTTCGATACATAATTTTGCAGTCAGAATGTCTTGTTCGATGTTTTCCATTGAATGTTTTGGTAGCTGTACTGTTGTAAGATTGGAAATAATAAGAAATAATTATGGATGTTTCAAAGCAAAGAGATGAAAAGAAGATTGCACGTGTACAAACTGAGACTGCGAGGACTTTTTTGATAGAAGAAATTAGATCAAAGGTACTACATCACTGAACTTGGTTAAATGATTCTGTTTAATCTACAAAGCTTTTGGAAGTTAACCAATCCATCCAAACACAACATACATAAATGAAGAATCTCCCTTTGATTAAAACTTTTAGATCATTAGGAAACATCTCAATAACTTAGGAATATTTGGTGCCTAATACTGTTCATTACTCAATAAAATAAATATGTAGTTACGTACATCTCAATAACTTAGGAATATTTGGTGCCTAATACTGTTCATTACTCAATAAAATAAATATGTAGTTACGTTGGACAAAATAATCGACTTCCAGTGATGTTCAGTAGGTGTAAGCTAAGTATCAACTTACACAAAGGTCACATGTTAAATGTTAATGCACAATCTCATCATAAAACCAGATAACTTGATGTTAGCAGTAATTATCAGCAACACCTAAACACAAAACATCAAAACACATCCAACCAACAAATAGATGAGCTACGAAATAAAAACGGCGATGAAATACTCATCTTTTTTTATGCACCTCGTCATCAACCTACACATTCTATTTAGCAGATTATGTCAGAAGTAATTATCAGCAACACCTAAACACAAAACATCAAAACACATCCAACCAACAAATAGATGAGCTACGAAATAAAAACGGCAATGAAATAGGTACTCATCTTTTTTTATGCACCTCGTCATCAACCTACACATTCTATTTAGCAGATTAGTAGGGTATCTGGTAGTGAGTTGGTAATACATAAAATACCCCATCTAATAGTGCAACATTATAAATGTGATCTTCTAATGACATTGTAACAAACACAGAAGAAGATTATAATGACATTACTGACATTGTTAAAGGATAAGGATTTTGTCAAGTTTTTGGTGCCATAGTGCCATTTACCCATCTGGTTTGGAGTACTAATTTGCCAAATGGGAAGAATGAATGGGATAGAATTACCTACGAGAGAAAAAAGGTCAAAACCAAAGTTGCAAAGTTACAATATTAACTTCATGTTGGTGTCAACTTTTGGCTCTTTTGGATAATTTTTAATAACTGTCTCTGCTCTTTCCAATATCTACATCTGCCCTTTATCAGATTATTGAAGAACTGGGTAATCTAGGTATCAAATTTTACATCAATAAATTGAAGACTCTAGGAATGATGCACGATATTAATAGACTTACAAGGTGTTAGTCTGTAATTAGACTGTTATGAACATAAGTTTTCAATGTCCAAAAACATTATACCTAATGTCAATTCACCTACGTAATAATCCGAGACCAAATGGATAAAGATCAAATAAGCTTATTAATAGACGCATCTAGTGATCAGATATTACAGAAGAGTTATAATGATGAACATATCTTTAGTACTTATCCATGATAATGTCAATAGTAATGATGTCAAAATTAGACCATACAACGACCCAAATAACAATCTTGGAGCAAATTGTTTTATTTTACCCACAAAAAAATACAATACACTCATCTCAGAATGAATTGAAACCCTTTAAGTACAATGTTTTTGTCTTGAACATATTGTGTACTTTCTTACCAATAGTCATAAATTCTTTCGTCGTAATATTGCCACTTCTGTGGTTACTAATTTCTTGGTTTGCTTTCTTGGCAATTGACTGACTCTTGTCCTTTTTCCTTAGGATCTTTAATTCTCTTTCAACTCTTCTGATTATAATTTACAATTTACTAAAGAAGGCTCACAAAATCGACCACAAGTATTTCAAGGCTCCGTAGTATTCCCTAAGTAACATCTTTCATAATTTGTAAGTAATACACACACAAGTACGGTACCTATTCATCTCATCTCATCTCATCTCTTCTTTGTGTTTGTTTTTTTCTCACACCAAACTTGTTGCACATATTTGTACCGGCTCCGTAGTATTCCCTAAGTAACATCTTTCATAATTTGTAAGTAATACACACACAAGTACGGTACCCATTCATCTCATCTCATCTCTTCTTTGTGTTTGTTTTTTTCTCACACCAAACTTGTTGCACATATTTGTATGAGATGCTAGGCTGGCTTTAAGTTTATCTAAATTTGCCATCTCTGCTATTTCGTATACAAATAAGCAACTATTATTCTCTCGCTAGGCTGGCTTTAAGTTTATCTAAATTTGCCATCTCTGCTATTTCGTATACAAATAAGCAACTATTATTCTCTCCTTTATTAGATCATAGTGTAAACGATTCAAATACCATGGAACGAGTACCTTGACAGTCAACAAAATGAGTATAATAGATGAGTTGTGGACTGTTTGCTCAACAATGTATATCACGACTTACCACGCAGAAGCTACGAAGAGAAAAAGGAGAAGCTGTTCTATTCAATAGGAAAGGAAACAATACAATTGAGCAGCAAAGTAAAGGCAAATATGATTGTGAAAGAAGTGATCATCACTTTTCTGTGCTAATACTGATTTCATTAGTGGAGATGTAATATTTTCTTCTACTCTGTGTATTGTATTAGTGGAGATGTCACATTGCAAAGTAGGTGTGTCCAATTACTGTGGTAATGCTGATCTTACTAGTAAAGATGTAACATTTTCCAATACTTTACCTAGTTATTGGATTAGTACCAATTATGTACTGTGGTAGTGCTAGAGTCCTATTAGTGGAAATATTTTGTGGAAATGTAATATGTATTTCCCAATACTCTACCTAGGTATTGGATTAGTGGGATGTCACATTGCAAAGTAGGTATGTATGGATGTCAATTTTAGGTCATCTGGCATCTATTTTGTTTGGGTATACCTTTTGTTTAGGTATTTGAGCGTGTTTCTTGGACCTACATGGAAGCATCATTGTTTTCAAGAACTTTGGAAACAGTCCTAGGGAGAATGCCAAATTCCCGGATTTTATTCTGGCAACAATAAAATTGTATTTTTAGCATCTTTTCCACATATTTCGCCAGTGTGATATGCATTAGGGGAGGTTTTGTTTTGGAATAAGTATTGCAATATAAAGTCAATGTTAGACCTAATTGTGGTATTGAAGATTGCTAGATAGAACACAGAACTATTAATCAATGAATCCATCACATTGTAACATGGTACTAGATAAGTAGATAGCTTCATAGATATCTATTACTATTACTCACTTTTCCACATATTTCGCCAGTGTGATATGCATTAGGGGAGGTTTTGTTTTGGAATAAGTATTGCAATATAAAGTCAATGTTAGACCTGATTGTGGTATTGAAGATTGCTAGATAGAACACAGAACTATTAATCAATGAATCCACTAAGAAGAGTATCACATTGCAGTGGCGTAGCGTGGTCTAAAGTCAAGTGTAAGGTGTGTAGGGCACTAATTTCCATCACCATGCACATGATTGTAACATGGCACTAGATAAGTAGATAGCTTCATAGATATCTATTACTATTACTCTTCTTCTTTGCTTAGATTTACTAAGATCACATTATTGATATACATAAGTACAACGTACTTCTTACGAGTTTAACGAAGAAGTAAGTCAGCTACTTTATAATAATAGGTAAAAAGTTATACTATTGTTACTGTATCTAAAGGCCAAGACCTGCGATAGTTATTAAATTTACTATTTAGAATAATTACATACCTACTGTATTATTATTTTTACCTAGATCTAGTGTACTTAAAAGTTCCATGTTGATTTGTTGATAGAAGGTAAGTGCCTTTCAATAGATAGATTCAATAAGTTGGAAGCTTGTGAGTAAATTATAATGGTACCTATAATTTCATTTTCAACCATATCTTTTAGACATCACTGGATATAGGTAATCTACATCTACATTATTCAGATTTACCTATTCTATTGAAACATAGGTAGGTAAATTGTTTTTCTACCACTTCCTTTGATAAAAAAAAAAAAAACCTTTCAGGCACTATAGATTTAACACAATTTAGTAAATGAATGAATAAAAATCTAGTACCTACCAAGAAAAAGTCTCTCAAGTACTATAAAAAAAGTCTAGCTACTGGCGGCGGCATGAATGACATGGTATTCCAGTGTTAAAATGTGTTCTAGGAAGTTCTAGGTCTAAAAAAAAAAGTCTAAGAAAAATTACTAACATCTCTCAGTAAAAAATGGTACTAGATAAGTAGATAGCTTCATAGATATCTATTACTATTACTCTTCTTCTTTGCTTAGATTTACTAAGATCACATTATTGATACACATAAGTACAACGTACTTCTTACGAGTTTAACGAAGAAGTAAGTCAGCTACTTTATAATAATAGGTAAAAAGGTATACTATTGTTGCTATATCCAAAGGCCAAGACCTGCGATAGTTATTAAATTTACTACCTATTTAGAATAATTACAGACCTACTGTATTAGATATTATTTTTACCTAGATCTAGTGTACTTAAAAGTTCCATGTTGATTTGTTGATAGAAGTTAAGTGCCTTTCAATAGATAGATTCAATAAAGTTATACTATTGTTGCTGTATCTAAAGGCCAAGACCTGCGATAGTTATTAAATTTACTATTTAGAATAATTACATACCTACTGTATTAGATATTATTTTTACCTAGATCTAGTGTACCTAAAAGATCCATGTTGATTTGTTTATAGAAGTTAAGTGCCTTTCAATAGATAGATTCAATAAGTTGGAAGCTTGTGAGTAAATTATAATGGTATAATTTCATTTTCAACCATATCTTTTAGACATCACTGGATATAGGTAATCTACATCTACATTATTCAGATTTACCTATTCTATTGAAAGGTAGGTAAATTGTTTTTCTACCACCACTGTTGATGCACAAAAAAACCTTTTACCTATAGACAATAGATTTAGCAGAATTTAGCAAATGAACTAAAAAAAGCACCAAGAAAAAGGTCTCTCAAATGCTATAAAAAAGTCTAGCAAGAGTAGCAAGTAATTATTGGCATCTCTCAGAAAAATTAAAAAAAAAAGTTCCCACCAAAAGTTCAAAGGCTTACCTGCTGTTCAGAACACTTGTAATCCTAAAACAGTTCCGTGGTCATGTGAATCACTGCACACACTCTGCACACAGAAACAACTTTACGCGACACTAACTTGTTCGACAAAACAATAACAGGTACGATCGGACGCAGTAAATTTTTATTTCATTCAAAAATCCGTGGTCATGTGAATCACTGCACACACTCTGCACACAGAAACAACTTTACGCGACACTAACTTGTTCGACAAAACAATAACAGGTACAATCGGACGCAGTAAATTTTTATTTCATTAAAAAAAAAAAAAAACATAAACAAAACAACTTTACAGCGATGATACCATCACACGCGGCGTAACTTTAACTGAATAGGCACCCCGCGCACCTAGAGAAAGTCTTTATACTTCGGATCCAATTCCACTATAGGGGGAGGTGCAAGCTTAAATCTCAGAGCATCTTCACGGCCAGAACAAAGAGCTTTAACGTGTAGGTGGGGGTGGGGACCAATGATAGAACCCTGAGGTACGCCGGGCTCTCGGTGGAAAAGATGAGATCATCGCGCTAAATCCATCCAGTGGGGCAATCAGGAGATTTTTCATTTCCCGGAACCATTTTCAAATTCAAAGTTGCCAAGGACTTCTTTGTGTCTTTGTTGAGAACTTTTTTAGTCGTCTCCAGTCGAAGTGTTTCCAAATGTCGAGGGACTAAAGGCCAATCGCGTCTCTGTTTTGACACTACTATCTAAGACTAGGTACTTGAAAATTCTTGGTTTGGAGTGCAAAACAAATAGCAGAGAACATTCAGGCCCGGGAAGCCCAATGAATCGGTACTCGGTACAGACCTACATACACACCTTCGTACTCGTATAAGTGAGTTTCCATGGGTACCTACTGACAGTCATTACTTGTAGGTACACTAAGGAAAGTAAACTTTGTGACAAACTGCGGAAAAAACACAAAGGGAAATAATATACTTAGATATGAACATATTGGACATTAAGAGACAATTGACGGATGAGCAATATGAACAAGATTAGAAATGATCTTTGACGATGAAGAATGGGTACGTGGTTGTCCTTCATGGGTGTCATTTGGCATTACAATCGTTACAGGTCAATTATGGGATGTCAATTATGGGACGTCAGTTATGGGTCGTTTTTATGTTGGATTATTCTGTCTTTAAGATCTTGGACGAATTATCGATTGTCTACATAAAAATCAATAGGTATGTTCTACAAATCAATATGTTAATTTGGAGTAATTATAGAAAACTCAGGTGTCACTGCATTCTTCCAGTTTGAGTCATTTTCCTTTCTTTGTCGGTGATCTGATCTTTTATTCTTTCATCCAGGAAATTGATGAAAACCTCTTTGTAATGTTTTGTACCTATGTATACCTATGTAGGTGCGTTGGGTTGAACGTGTGCGTGTGTGGATATCAATAAACAATATTTAATGCAATTTTATCATTTCCGTGTTTTCTTCTTCTTTTTCAGCATCCTAGAACTTCAGTAATGGTCCTGCTAAAAGTTCCTCGGTCAAAACGTTGCAAAAATTCTCGAGCTCAAACCCATATTTCCCGACTGCTCCATGAAAAATCAGCAAGGCGGACATTTTTCTTTGTCGAACTTTCAAAGTTCTGCTACGGCCTTGACATTTTTAGTCACAAAAACGAAGAAAATGCTAATGCGATGATGCTTGGCAGATGAGCAAAATAGACTCCATTGTGAAGTGGTGGTAATAAAAACGATCTAATGGACCGCACAGAGTTCTTAGTGAGCCGATAACCAAGTACAAAGATCTGTATGAAATAATCTATGTGTTTGAAGACAATAATGTAAATTGTACGTGCAAAAAGGGCAATAAATGAAAATCATCAAACTGAGATATTTAACTTTAAAGTTTTCAATTTTCCATCAAAATCCTTGAAAAGTATGTTTGCAAAAAACGCTGTAACTCATCAAAAAAAAAAGTTATCACTGCAGTTCAAACGCTGGAACATAGAGCGCACCACGTTCTATTCAAAAAACCGTTTTACGCAAAGAGGGCAAAAAATCCATATTTCCCTCTTTGCACCCAGCTCCTCAATTCTCGGAACGTGTGAGGCGGAAAAAGCTTCAGATCCAGGTCTCTCAGGCGGTCTGATAGACTTTGGTCTCGAGTATTTTCCGCCAAACACGTTCCAATTGTCTGACAGACCTAGGTTTGGGTCTGTCAGACGACCTGAGCGTTAGTGGCCGACATTAGATTCCTAGATGGCGACATAGGTAAATAGGTATTCCTAGGACAATTCTCTTCTCAGAATCTATTTCCAAACACACATTCACTGAGAGCGCAACAGTTTTTTCAGCCTCATCGAATATTCTGGGCGCGTGCTATTCAGCGAACTTTAAACAATGACAAAAGACTTTGCGCTGTCTTTTTTTACGTTATTATTTTTCAAGATATCTATACGACAAAGGTACATAGTTTTCGAAATATCTACGACATACCTAGGTAGGTACTTTTCGAGATATCTACGACACATTATATAAAACTTTTTCTGTCCTGTCATTAAATTTAATACCTAGCAATGGAGTCTATTTTGCTCATCTGCCAAGCATCATCGCATTAGCATTTTCCTCGTTTTTGTGACTAAATGTCAAGGCCGTAGCAGAAAGTTCGACAAAGAAAAATGTCCGCCTTGCTGATTTTTCATGGAGCAGTCGGGGACTTTGTTCAGGTGTACCCAAACGTTTTTTTGTGACTCTTGCTCAAATTTTCAGGAATAATTGACCAAAGAAAATGATAAAACAACTCTCGGAATTTTTTTTCTTCAATTGCCCTATGACTTGGGCTACAACCATGTTCAAGTGTGTGTGAGCCTCAGAATGTTTTATATTGCAATACTTATTCCAAAACAAAACCTCCCCTAATGCATATCACACTGGCGAAATATGTGGAAAAGATGCTAAAAATACAATTGTTGCCAGAACAAAATCCGGGAATTTGGCATTCTCCCTAGGACTGTTTCCAAAGTTCTTGAAAACAATGATGCTTCTATGTAGGTCCAAGAAACACGCTCAAATACCTAAACAAAAGGTATACCCAAACAAAATAGATGCCAGATGACCTAAAATTGACATCCATACAACCAAAAAGTAGGTATCACAATGGAAGAGAGAGAATTGGCATTTCCTACTATCCATTAGCAAAGTAGAGGGAAATATGGAATCTCCACTAATGAAATTCGTGTTATTACAGTAATTGGGCATACCTACTTTGCAATGTGACATCTCCTCCTAATCCAATACACAGAGTATTGGAAAATGTTACATCTCCACTAATGAAATTAGTGTTAGTGCAGTAATTGGGCATACCTACTTTGCAATGTGACATCTCCTCTAATCCAATACCTAGGTAGAGTATTGGGAAACACATAATACATTTCCACAAAATATTTCCACTAATACGACTAGCACTACCACAGTACATAATTGGTACTAATCCAATAACTAGGTAAAGTATTGGAAAATGTTACATCTTCACTAACAAGATCAACACCTACTTTGCAATGTGACATCTCCACTAATACAATACAGAGTAGAAGAAAATATTACATCTCCACTAATGAAATCAGTATTAGTACAGAAAAGTGATGATCACTTCTTTCACAATCATATTTGCCTTTACTTTGCTGCTCAATTGTATTGTTTCCTTTCCTATTGAATAGAGCAGCTTCTCCTTTTTCTCTCTTCCGAGCTCCTGCGTGGTAAGTCGTGATATACATATACATTGTTGAGCAAACAGTCCACAACTCATCTATTATAGCTATTAATATCGTGCATCATTCCTAGAGTCTTCAATTTATTGATGTAAAATTTGATACCTAGATTACCCAGTTCTTCAATAATCTGATGAAGGGCAGATGTAGATATTGGAAAGAGCAGAGGCAGTTATTAAAAATTATCCAAAAGAGCCAAAAGTTGACACCAACATGAAGCTAACATTGTAACTTTGCAACTTTGGTTTTGACCTTTTTTTCTCTCGTAGGTAATTCTATCCCATTTGGCAAATTAGTACTCCAAACCAGATGGGTAAATGGCACTATGGCACCAAAAACTTGACACCCATGGTATTTGAATCGTTTACACTATGATCTAATAATGGACACATGAGTGTTTGCAGAGGTGGGTAGATGGTGACAATCCAAGTGCAGTGCAACACTAGACCGAAAGTCACCAGGTTGCCTCTTCACTTCCTAGAACCTGAATCTAAGATTCGTCTATTCGTAGAAGCTTAACCCGACTTTTAGGGCTGTTTGCCTCTAAAGTACTCTAAACCCAAGCGTCAGAGTGGCCTTTTTAGTATACGGAGTTAAGCTTTGAATGTGAGTAAGCTTGCGGATGTGTTTAGAATGTCTCAAAACATTTGTACCTATTCAAACATAAAAGATATTGGTGAAAAAAAAGGGGGGGGGAAACATTAATATAATAAGAAATCTTAATGTCATAAATATTGTGTAGATTTTCTTTATTTGCTTTTACTTAATTCATCCTTATCCACCATCAGCTGTGAATGTTGAATTGTTTTTGTCGACCTTCATTTAAGTTTCATTTAAAGTTAATTTAGTACAAATCAACATTGTCTTACCTGTTCTAAAGTTAAAAGGGGGAAATACATACATAGAATTTAAAGTCCTTTACCCCAGTTACCTTGGCCAAAACATGGAACTCATACTCGCACAGAGCCACCATCAGCGGTCTTGCCTATTTTAGGTCAGATCTGTCTTTTACCCTTATTGCAAATTTTATGTTTTATGTCTTGTCCTTGAACCCGCCAAATTACAAGCCCACCAAGGAACTTGGGTTTGTAGGTAATGTTTGTATATGAAATGACATCAGCTATAAAATAGAAACTTACTAACTAGGTACCTACTTGTTTTGAATTTTGATCATAAAATTAAATAAATTTCCTTAACAGAAAGCAGATAATAAAACATCAACTAAGGTTACGATAATCAAATACTGGTCAGATCTTATCCTACAAAGGCGAAGACAAGGCACGGTCTATAAATCAGACATTACAATACCGCCAAGGTCATCTTGGAATCCTCTCAACGGTCTGAGATCTTTATGTTTTTCACAAGACTTTTCATTTCCACTAATCATTAATGCGGTTTAAATACAACCTGATCAATTGATCATGAGTTAGTTCCTAGGAGTCTTTAACTGTCATACTCTTCAGTCTTTACTTGTACGAGCGTATGAGTGGTCGTAAGGCCAGTCACTCACGGTCCGACTGTCCGACTAGATTTGTCGAACAGTGAAGAGTGGATAATAAATCATGTGCAATGAGCATCTTACAATACAAAGATACAAATATTCAATTCAGCATTCAGCGTCATTTTCATGTATGCTAGTATGCTTGAAGGACCACAGAGTCACAAAGATGTCTCTGAAAAATGTTCACATTTTGGTACCTCTCCTGACCTTTGCAATGATTTGTAATGGAATGTTGCAAAATTTATTACCTTATCACCTGTCCTTGTGCATTGTCGGCTAAGAAGGTAGAATAGAATACAAGATAGTTTGTGTGCCTTCTTCAGTTTACCTTTAAGTTTCGTACTGATGGGGTTCTTCCCCTTAATCTAAACCAAAAGGTCTTGTAGATTTTCTTTATTTGCTTTTACTTAATTCATCCTTATCCACCATCAGCTGTGAATGTTGAATTGTTTTTGTCGCCCTTCATTTAAGTTTCATTTGAAGTTAATTTAGTACAAATCAACATTGTCTTACCTGTTCTAAAGTTAAAAGGGGGAAATACATACATAAAATTTAAAGTCCTTTACCCCAGTTACCTTGGCCAAAACATGGAACTCATACTCGTACAGAGCCACCATCAGCGGTCTTGCCTATTTTAGGTCAGATCCTATCCTACAAAGGCGAAGACAAGGCACGGTCTATAAATCAGACATTATAATACCGCCAAGGTCATCTTGGAATCCTCTCAACGGTCTGAGATCATTATGTTTTTCACAAGACTTTTAATTTCCACTAGGTAATCATTAATGCGGTTTAAATACAACCTGATCAATTGATCATGAGTTAGTTCCTAGGAGCCTTTAACTCTCATACTATTCAGGCTTTACTTGTACGAGCGTATGAGTGGTCGTAAGGCCAGTCACTCACGGTCCGACTGTTTGAGGGACCTAGATTTGTCGAACAGTGAAGGCCATTCAAGGCTTTAAATCTGTCTAATTTTCACTGTCCAAGGGTTTATCTGCAGATCTTAGAATTATTTGGGAAATTGATTATTTTGTTAAGAATCGTTTGATGATTTTGTGCTGATTTAGAGATATGTAGATAACTCCGTTTTTGCCTTGACTAATAGGTCTTACTCGGACTTTCTAAAGTTTGGTCCTTCCTATGAGCTCGTTGTTCATAGATTGTGTGCTATACCCGCTACTCACTCTCAAACCCAGGTCTCGAGCTTTTTCCGCCACACATGTCCCGACTGTACGTGAGTAGCGAGCTTCATTATGATATTTATTTTATTCTACTCGTAGTTCTAGATATCAATTCCTAAAGGTATCTAGGTACTTAAAGGGCTGACGTAGGTATAAAATATTATGAACTTGTGTCTTGGTAGGCGAGGTCTCATCTTCTCTGCCATGTAAACATGTTTATTTATCTACATAATCTTTTATTTACATTCATTATTTTTTATTGGTCATAGCTTTTTATTATTTTACGTAACCTCTGTGGTTTAAAAACGTTGATTCACGTTTCTGGAAAAGAGGTCCAAGAAAAATATGAAATCTCTAAAAGACTCGAGATTTTAGGAGATCAAGCTTAAACAACCTCAGCACTCAGTCGTCAGACTCGTCAGTCGAAAAATAAATATATTGAAAATAAAAATATAAAAAAAACTAAAAATGGTTTTTGAGATGAAATAAAATTTGGCTTTTCTGTTAAACGTTGAACCAAAAGAACCCATAGATTCCCCTCATATGGCAAACAACAAGGTGAAAATTCCCCTGAGAATTTCGAAATAAAAAACCTCGTTACAACTGCAATAGTGAAAACGAACCTGATATAATTTGCATCAATAATGGAATTAATTGAATACCATCGGATAAGTCTGGCACACTTCAAAGAATTCATCACTGAAGAAGTCCCGATGAAGATGGTCCGAGAAGATAACATTATGTTTGTTGACCTGGAAGACTGGAACAATTGTTTGCTTTGTTTGTGCAGCCTCCATGTCAATTCCCACGATATTGACTTCTTTATTTTTTCTTGTTATCTTCTGGTTCTCTAGCTATACCTAGGTTAGCTTTACTGAAAGTTATGTAAGATCAAACACACGTTCTGTGACTGGCATGTAGCGTGTAGCGTGGCTATTATGTACTTGAAGATGGGTGCTGAGGTACCTACCGCAGTTGTTTGAGATGTTATGGTTTCCAGTTCCTACATTGGGACTATTTATTTTTCTAGTTTGGTCTATTTTCAATGGAAATTTTACCCGATATTGGAAAATCTTCTAGAGATGCACCGATTCTAAAGATAATCTGCGCAGTTGTTTGAGATGTTATGGTTTCCAGTTCCTACATTGGGACTATTTATTTTTCTAGTTTGGTCTATTTTCAATGGAAATTTTACTCGATATTGGAAAATCTTCTAAAGATGCGCGTGGCTATTATGTACTTGAAGATGGGTGCTGAGGTACCTACCGCAGTTGCTTGAGATGTTATGGTTTCCAGTTCCTACATTGGGACCATATTATTTTTCTAGTTTGGTCTATTTTCAATGGAAATTTTACCCGATATTGGAAAATCTTCTAAAGATGCACCGATTCTAAAGATAATCTGTAAACTAGAATCAAAACTTCACTTCCAGAGCTACAAAGGGCCTAGTTTTCCCCTAACGGTTGACCTATTGATGAATTTTACCATACTGAGTAAAAATTTGTTGCTAGGGGGTACATATCAACATTTCTCAGAGCTACAAAGGGCCTAGTTTTACCCTAACGGTTGACCTATTGATGAATTTTACCATACTGAGTAAAAATTTGTTGCTAGGGGGTAGGTACATATCAATATTTCCGTCTTTTGTCATTTCCCTATCTGAAGAAGAACTCAAAGTTATAGGTAGGTATTGCATTATTTCTATGAATATAAGGTTGTTTTATTCTATGTATATTTTTGAAATTGTATATTGTAAAGAGAAAGAACATGTAAAGAAAAAATATCTTGAGACCCGAACACTTGGTAATTTGGGTTGTTCGATTGGAACAACATTTCGATTTTTTCTTTTCTTCAACAACTCTAACAACAATTTTTGAATCTTCGAAATTTTCTTCAACAACCATAGCAACATGTTTATTTTGATTTTCCACGTTTTCTATAACAATCATAACAACATCTTCATTTTGATTTTCCAAATTTTCTTCAACAACAACTCTTCCCTCAATAACAATTTGACAATCCATTTTTGTCTTCAATCTTGCCTTTTTCTTCTCACTTCTCTTTTATTTTTTATCTTGATTTATTTTTTCTACGGCAGCATTGATCTCTTGAACATGTTGATCAAATTTAGATGTACCGTAGATTTTTACGCCAAAACCCATTCCAATTGTTGGAAGGATTAATTTGGAGACTTTAAATAACATTTTTTTCAATACGCAATCTACAACGAAATCGGATCTAGCTTCTGCACAAGCGAAGAAAAGGCGGTTTTACTCCTTCTGGGTTATTTTAGGTTTACACTTGAGTTTATTGACAGTGACACAATGGCAATGTAGGGAAAAATGACATCTCCACTAATCTAGTGATACACCAACATCAAATCACATGTTAAGTCATAACATCGTCAATACAAGTGGTTTTCAATGGCAGAATTTTAGGTAATAAGCAAAACCTAGGTAATGAAGTGCAATAGTCCTAAACTAAAATGGACGCGGCACATCAGGGATC
This sequence comes from Diaphorina citri, assembly GCF_000475195.1. Lineage (NCBI taxonomy): Eukaryota > Metazoa > Arthropoda > Insecta > Hemiptera > Psyllidae > Diaphorina > Diaphorina citri. The sequence goes on along the minus strand of NW_007380148.1, from coordinate 9,852 downwards.
AGGAAGAGACCGCCTTAGCATAATAATAATAATAAGTCATAACATCGTCAATACAAGTGGTTTTCAATGGCAGAATTTTAGGTAATAAGCAAAACCTAGGTAATAAATTTCAGAGGTAGAAATAAAAATTCAGCAGGTAGTAAGAAAATACTTGATTTGCAAATTGCAATATCAGGAATGAGTAGTTTTTGTCTTTTTGTAAGTGGTTGAAATTTAATTTTTTCTGGGTTTGGAAAATACCAGAGTTTCAGCATATTTCAGCCAGTAATTTCATAAATCTCATGCTATTCTAGTGGTCCCTCCAATTTTTTTCAATACGCAATCTACAACGAAATCGGATCTAGCTTCTGCACAAGCGAAGAAAAGGCGGTTTTACTCCTTCTGGGTTATTTTCGGTTTACACTTGAGTTTATTGGATGTTCAAATCAAATCGATAGTCGAAGTTCACAAAATCAACAGCAGATAATAGGAATTAACAAGAATTCTAGGTATAATACAATATCATCATCAAATGCATCCAACTTTCACAGGCCAAGTTGAGTAACCGCACAGGTAGATTATTAATTGCTAATTAACTAATTATGTATTTTTTTAATCCTTAATACATATCTCATTAAATTCAAAAAAAATCAAATCAAGAATGATAATAAACTGAATATTAAACAAATTAGGTAGGTACATAGGTATTCTTTAACCACGATCTAATAAACTACGGGCTAAAAATTCCCGGAGGGACGGACACAGCTTGTTCTTCTCACTTCTCTTTTATTTTTTATCTTGATTTATTTTTTGCATATCTCATTAAATTCAAATCCTGAATATCTCATTATATTTAAATCCTGAAATTTCAATGGCACCTGGGACGAGACCATCCTAGCATAAAACAAACATTCCTAACCATTCGGTCAAAACAAATTATTGCAACTCTTGTGAGAAACATGCAATAATTTTGGGTTATGACTTATGACTGTTATGAGTAGTGCAGGCTGAGAATTGAGGTTAATGGCATATAGAACCCTTACCGAAATGCTATTTCTGCAAGGCAGTCCGCAATCAGTGAACCATGGTGTCTGATCACGTGACTTGGGAGTGGTGAATTTGGCATCTCCACGAATGCAAGAGTGCTGTCGTTTTTAGGACTCAGACTTCAATGAAAATAAACTGCTAAACTGACATGTGCCTTGGTCTCTACAATCTCCTCCTCTATTCTTCAAAATGCTTTATTGCTTCCTTAAATCTGATGTTTTTTTCTGAATACTGACGCGTAACATTATTTTCCTCTAGCGAGCCTTCTGCAAAAAAACCTCCCTCGGTAACACAAAAAGATACGTAACTAAAAAGGAATAAGCTAAATATCTATCTTGGCATTTCCTACTATCCATTAGCAAAGTAGAGGGAAATATGGAATCTCCACTAATGAAATTCGTGTTATTACAGTAATTGGGCATAACTACTTTGCAATGTGACATCTCCTCTAATCCAATACACAGAGTATTGGGAAATGTTACATCTCCACTAATGAAATTCGTGTTAGTGCAGTAATTGGGCATACCTACTTTGCAATATGACTTCACATTTTTCATAGTGGCAGTGGTGGGGCAATCTGGCATTGTACCATTTCGTCCATTTCCCTATTCCTTACCATTACCACCATGGAAATTGCGAAAGGATTATATTGCTGACAGTCTAGTCTTTTTGTTACAGGGAAATGTTACATCTCCACTAATGAAATTCGTGTTAGTGCAGTAATTGGGCATACCTACTTTGCAATGTGACATCTCCTCTAATCCAGTACACAGATTATTGGGAAATGTTACATCTCCACTAATGAAATTCGTGTTAGTGCAGTAATTGGGCATACCTACTTTGCAATGTGACATCTCCTCTAATCCAATACACAGAGTATTGGGAAATGTTACATCTCCACTAATGAAATTAGTGTTATTACAGTAATTGGTATCAAATTAAAGGTCTTTTTACCAGGAACACGAAAATGGTGGTGCAAATTTTGTCCAGAAAACCATTAAGCCAAAAATGAATTAACAAGAATTCTAGGTATAATACAATATCATCATCAAATGCATCCAACTTTCACAGGCCAAGTTGAGTAACCGCACAGGTAGAGATTATTAATTGCTAATTAACTAATTATGTATTTTTTTAATCCTTAATACATATCTCATTAAATTCAAATCCTGAATATCTCATTAACTATATTAAAATCCTGAAATTTCAATGGCACCTGGGACGAGACCATCCTAGCATCAAACAAACATTCCTAACCATTCGGTCAAAACAAATTGCAACTCTTGTGAGAAACATGCAATAATTTTGGGTTATGACTGTTATGAGTAGTGCAGGCTGAACACATTAATGTGTTGCCTGCGAGGGAGCTTTGCTCGGGACATTTGATGTGACGTCATCGTGTACGGGAGCGTATGCGGTGACGTCAGAGTTCAATTTTACCGGTATTTTTTAAATCGATTTATTTTGGGATCTAGAAGTCGTAGAAGAAAAAGAAAAACTCCGTTGCTCCTCATTTTTTCCTGCTCTATGACTTTGAAACATCACCCAAGTAAGCGCAACTGATCTATTATGTAGCTTTTTACATGGTTTTATTTATCGGTAATTTATTTATAACTATCTACCCGATATAAATATATCCTCTCTCTCTCTCTCTCTCTCTCTCTCTCTCTCTCTCTCTCTCTCTCTCTCTCTCTCTCTCTTTTAGACATTTATTTAGATATAAGTATTTAATTGAAGAAGTTTTAACAATAAAGTCCCACCTCAAACCACAATTTATGATAATCATATGATATATGTACTTGAAACTGTAAACAGGTTAACCACAGTGGTATGTTAGTAGGTACACAGGTAATTATTGTTTTTTAATTTTCCTGTAGATAGCTATGTACTCGTACATATAAGTCTGATGTGGTGACTACAAATTCACGCAATTTTCCCCTTCACTCATCTTCAAGATGGAATTTACGAGTTAGGTATTTCTAAAGAGGAATTTTATTGAAGATTATTAAAAGATTCAGGGAGGAAAATGAAAAAAAAAAAAAAATGGTACTTGTAAATTATAATTATGCAACTATTTTTATCACCAAATATGGCATTGGTAATGTTGGTAATTACATTAACCATGTAGGAAACATAATTTCATTATGATATCAGGAATATTTGTCATACTTACCTAAGTAATTGTTAGTCCAATGCCATGATGTGTAGGTAGGAACACTCGCTACGAACTAAGGATATTTCTAATTTTATCTATCCTGAGTTATTTACTACCTACTACGACCTGTAATATTGATAGTATAATAGTTATGGTGTACAGGTACTTACCTACACTACAAATTTATTTTTTTTTTATTATTATTATTATTATTATTATTATTATTTTTTTTGCGATTTATAGGTCATCTGATCGTAAGTACCTAAATCGTAACGTATGCACCAAGCTTATCGCGACAAGGCGAAGCCTTTAGATTAGGAGATGATCATGATGTACCAAGCTACGTACGGTATGACCTATGTAGGTACCTACATATGTAGGTACCTGCCTATGTAGGTACCTATCTACCTACCTATAGGAAATTCAAGTATGCAAGCTTATTTAGTACTTCCAACTTTTTTATTAATTAGAAATCATCTTTATTTAATAGTGCTGTATACTGCTCGAATAGGACTGAAAAGTCCCTTTACTCCAGCAGTAGGCTACTACTATTATTGTGGTCAAATTCTCAAAGACTCGCATAGGACTGAAAAGTCCCTTTACTCCAGCAGTAGGCTACTACTATTATTGTGGTCAAATTCTCAAATTAGGATTGAGGATAAAATTCCATACCTCGGCTGGGATTGAACCCACGCCCTCCTGTTTACCAGGCGAGCGCCTTGACCACTAAATAGGACTGAAAAGTCCCTTTACTCCAGCAGTAGGCTACTACTATTATTGTGGTCAAATTCTCAAATTATATTGAGGATTCCATACCTCGGCTGGGATTGAACCCACGCCCTCCTGTTTACCAGGCGAGCGCCTTGACCACTATACCACCGAGGCAGGTATGAACGGTAGAGTAAGGTAAAGGACTAAATGTATAATGATCAATTGATCATGTAATGATTGTAATGCATCCACGATCCCACCGTTGCTTTCAAAGTGGATCTAGGCGCACGGCAGTGCGCCAGGCCAAGTTCCGGTAAATGTTTCTGCATATTTCATATGCTGTTGTGCATATTTCATAGGCTGTTGTGCATATTTCATGAGCTTTTGTGCATCATATTTCAAATGCTGATTATATGTAGAGAGTTTTGATTTATATTCCATATGTCAGTTCATGCACAATATAATATGCTCATTCTCAGGAAGTGTTTGGGAAATTGATGAGGGGCATTTAAAGAAGATATACTTTATAGGTTTCAAAGAACTGCTAAACTCCTAAGAAAGAACAATGGAAGTCTTTGTATTCCGTTGCTTTTTTGTGCGATTTTTTTTAAAGAGGTTTGACAGAGGGAACTTAACTGTACTTTTTTAAGCGAATGCAAATATCAAGTTTTTTTTTAAAGAGGTTTGACAGAGGGAACTGTGACTGCTAGAATCGTCCCGAAATCGAAGAGAGAAGGAAGACAGGATAGGAGAAAGCCAGCCGTTCCGAGAACGAACATTATCCCATCAAGATGAAATCCGCCCCGGGCGGGAATCGAACCCGCGGCCTAGCGCTTACAAGGCAGACGCACTACCAACTAAGCTAACTAGGCTGGCTGTGATTTTTGTCACTTTTTCTACTAATATCGTTATTCTTCCGACTAATTTTGTTGTATATCTGTCACTTGTTAGTCAACTTTTCTATTTAGTTCCATGGAAAAGGAACTGTGGAAATTAAGATCTTTTTGTTACATTCTGTCCTTGTATTCCATGACTGGTTGGTTTCCTGTGTATTTCTAAAGAAAGAAAACAACTTTGCGAATTTTCGCACGTTTTCTTTCTACTCTTTTTAGTCGGTTTTATGACTTTGGTGCTTTGTTATAAATTTATTCACGTGCGCCCAGTCGGTTTAATCTTTCAATCTATTTCTAGAATCCCCCGGCCCGTCGGCATGAATAATTTCATTCTTTGGCTCTATTTTGTATTCTTACTTTACCGCTTTACTTGGGTCAATGTTTTCCATATACTTTGGTGCTTTGTTATAAATTTATTCACGTGCGCCCAGTCGGTTTAATCTTTCAATCTATTTCTAGAATCCCCCGGCCCGTCGGCATAAATAATTTCATTCTTTGGCTCTATTTTGTATTCTTACTTTACCGCTTTACTTGGGTCAATGTTTTCCATATTCCAGCATAATTTCTTTATTATACTAACCGCTTTTAAACAGGTAGGTATACTCATGGGCCCGTAAACAGCATACCCTGTTCTGTATATTTGTTAGAAATTAACCTGAGCTGACCTAGGCATTGAAATATTTGTTCATCCTCAAAGTTACGCAAGTCCCTTAGGTACACACTACCTAGGCCCATCTCAATGTTTATTCTTCTCCTTACATAAGGCTTAAGTTGAGAACCCTAATTAAACGCCCAGGGTGTCCCTCAAACCAACCGCTCTTGCCTCGGTTCTCCTGGTTACATAAGGCCGAAGATGAGAGACCTCAAGCGATCCTACGACTCAGGTGTCCCTCAAGGTGCTAGGATTACCCCTCAGGTAAAATTTCTTACGCACGCCCAGGGTGTCCCTCAAACCAACCGCTCTTGCCTCGGTTCTCCTGGTTACATAAGGCCGAAGATGAGAAACCTCAAGCGATCCTATGACTCAGGTGTCCCTCAAGGTGCTAGGATTACCCCTCAGGTAAAATTTCTTACGAAATTCTTACCAATACCTGCGGAGAAACTTGCATCGTGGGTTTTATATCAATTACCCAAGTCTTTATTTTACTCAAGTATGTTTCTGTTCGACTATTAACTATTTAATTAATGAAAAAAGTAAAAACTCATGTAAATATTCCTATGGTTGTGTAATTGTTTAAATATTTTTTATGACAGAATAATGATAAGTCGAATTCAATGGTTTGTGTTTTATTAGTCGGTTTTACGTTGAGTATCCTTGTACAGAGACGTTTTTAGGTAACGCTGTCAAGTTCACATCTTTGACAGAGGTTAGTGGCACTACTGACCCCCTGGTCTATTACTCAAGTATGTTTCTGTTCGACTATTAACTATTTAATTAATGAAAAAAGTAAAAACTCATGTAAATATTCCTATGGTTGTGTAATCGTTTAAATATTTTTTATGACAGAATAATGATGAGTCGAATTCAATGGTTTGTGTTTTATTAGTCGGTTTTACGTTGAGTATCCTTGTACAGAGACGTTTTTAGGTAACGCTGTCAAGTTCACATCTTTGACGGAGGTTAGTGGCACTACTGACCTCCTGGTCTGTTCTGGTACCGGTACCATATTGGACTTTGGCATAGGTAGAATAGAATACAAGATAGTTTGTGTGCCTTCTTCAGTTTACCTTTAAGTTTCGTACTGATGGAGTTCTTCCCCTTAATCTAAAGTTTAGATTGGTTTAGATTCTAAACCAAAAGGTCTTGTAGATTTTATTTGCTTTTACTTAATTCATCCTTATCCACCATCAGCTGTGAATGTTGAATTGTTTTTGTCGACCTTCATTTAAGTTTCATTTAAAGTTAATTTAGTACAAATCAACATTGTCTTACCTGTTCTAAAGTTAAAAGGGGGAAATACATACATAGAATTTAAAGTCCTTTACCCCAGTTACCTTGGCCAAAACATGGAACTCATACTCGCACAGAGCCACCATCAGCGGTCTTGCCTATTTTAGGTCAGATCTTATCCTACAAAGGCGAAGACAAGGCACGGTCTATAAATCAGACATTACAATACCGCCAAGGTCATCTTGGAATCCTCTCAACGGTCTGAGATCTTTATGTTTTTCACAAGACTTTTCATTTCCACTAATCATTAATGCGGTTTAAATACAACCTGATCAATTGATCATGAGTTAGTTCCTAGGAGTCTTTAACTGTCATACTCTTCAGTCTTTACTTGTACGAGCGTATGAGTGGTCGTAAGGCCAGTCACTCACGGTCCGAATGTCTGACGGACCTAGATTTGTCGAACAGTGAAGGCCATTCAAGGCTTTAAATCTGTCCAATTTTCACTGTCCAAGGGTTTATCTGCAGATCTTAGAATTCTTTGGGTAATTGGTTATTTTGTTAAGAATCGTTTGATGATTTTGTGCTGATTTAGATATATGTAGATAACTCCTTTTTGCCCTGACTAATAGGTCTCACTCGGACTTTCTAAAGTTTGGTCCTTCCTATGAGCTCGTTGTTCATAGATTGTGTGTTATGTCCGCTACTCACTCTCAGACCCAGGTCTCGAGCTTTAACAGTTGATTTTTAAAAATTGAGGGTTGTTTTTTTTTTTCTTCCTCCGAAAATTGCAGGGTGAGGGCTAGGGGGGGGGGTTAAAAAAGCTGCTTGTCCCGTATTTTCATCCAAAATCCAGTTTTTTTTACGTTTTAGGTCGCTTGTCCCGTTTTGGGCTGAAAATGATCTGGCAACCCTAATGTAGGTAGACATGAGGTTCATCCTTACTTGTAACACTTTTATGTGGTTCTTCTAATACTTTGGAGGTGACCTGTAGCGTATTTTCTTCGCTAATACCCGGGGCCACAATTTCTTCTTTTTTTTTCTTCTCCTTTTCCCGTGTACAGACGGGGTCAGCGTTTTTCGTCAGCCTCTCAATCAGCCCTAACTGCTTTCGGCTGACATTTGATTTTGGCTACAAGTTTTACAAGTGAATGCCCTTCGCACTCAACCTTTGCTATTTTTTTAGCAAGAAAAATAGGTTTAAGTTTAAATCGTGGATTTCTGATTGAATGATTAAACAATGCAAACATTATAGTTAATTAGATTACTTAATAAGGGAATTATACTTAAACCTAGTTTAAATTCACATTGGGGCCTTTGGGTTTTTCAACTTGGGGTTCATCAACGGTTGCTGGTTGTACAGTAGGGAAGTAATCATAATTTGTAGTACATTACACGTACACCTGAGCGTCAATTGGTCCAATTACCCCGTCAGATATGTGCGAATTGGTGTGAATCTGGGAATCCGAAACTCTTTGGATCTTGATTATTCTTTGAAGCTTTATTCCCGTACATCCTTTCACGTAGTTCGTTGTAACAATGATATCAAGCCATTGCTCTCCGCAAATCATGCCCTGTTTTGTATTCACGCTGGATCTGCGAAATAGACGTCTTTCTTTCTTGTGTCCTATGTTATTACTGCCATTATCGCTCCCTGATTTGCATTCTCATCTCAAACTGAACAATATTTTGATATGTATCACCATATTCACAATCTTCACAACACTTGTAATGGCAGACTTCACAATGTAGCTATCACACGCGTTTGACGAACCCAAGGTTGAGGACTCAGAGCTCATTCCCACTTGTCGTGAGTTTCACCCGATTTTTTCCCGAATGTCCTGTAGGAATTGTACTTTAAATTTGCGTGTTCCCACTACACACGACACGATTTTATTTTCCGAACGACAAGTGGGAACGTGCTCTCACGCTCAGACTGTCGTTGTGGGGCGGATCTAATAGGTCTGTTAGATCTCAGCGCCACGCCGGAACGTGTCTGGCGGGAAAAGCTTCCGACTTCTAGGTCTTTCAGACGGTCTGAAGACTGAAGTCGGAAATTTTTTTTCCGCCACACACTTTCCTCTTTGTATTTAGACCACCGCCTGTACTCTGTACACCGCCACCTATGTATTTAGGAGAGGAGCTCACCTCTATATAAGTTTAATTTAAGCTTAGGAGGTGCATTTATTGTTCATTTATACCCATTGTTGTCAATAAAGTTAAAATTCAAATTCAAAATTCCGACGGTCATCTCTAGGTCGGACATACCGAGATCCGTCGGAGTATGATTGGCAGCCCTATGGAAGACTTTTCTCAATGTAGCTCTCTATCACAGATCACACTCAGTTGAGGAACATTTTCTTTTACAAAATCGCTCAATAATTTTCAACATTATTTTGTACGTTTTTCGATTGCAAATATTGGCCATAGTAGTGGTCGATGATGACAAATTCCATACCTCGGCTGGGATTGAACCCACGCCCTCCTGTTTACCAGGCGAGCGCCTTGACCACTACACCACCGAGGCAGGTATGAACGGTAGAGTAAGGTAAAGGACTAAATGTATGATCAATTGATCATGTAATGCATCCACGATCCCACTGTTGCTTTCAACGTGGATAAATGTTTCTGCATATTTCATATGCTGCTGTGCATATTTCATGAGCTTTTGTGCATCATATTTCAAATGCTGATTATATGTAGAGAGTTTTGATTTATATTCCATACGTCAGTTCATGCACAATATAATATGCTCATTCTCAGGAAGTGTTTGGGAAATTGATGAGGGGCATTTAAAGGAGATAGGTATATTTTATAGGTTTCAAAGACCTACTAAACTCCTACTTCCATTGGATAAAATCCGCCCCGGGCGGGAATCGAACCCGCGGCCTAGCGCTTACAAGTCAGACGCACTACCAACTAAGCTAACTAGGCTGGCTAGATAATAGAAGGTACTTATTTTCTCATTTAATAGAATCTGAGTCCGATCGAGTTCCTTAGGGACTTTTGTTAGAGGCCTGTTTCATTCTATCAGCTTGCAAGGATATGAAAAATCTTTTTGGCTGAACGTTCCCAGAAAATTTGAGAATTCAAAGAGCTCCTCAGCCAGCCTAGTTAGCTTAGTTGGTAGTGCGTCTGCCTTGTAAGCGCTAGGCCGCGGGTTCGATTCCCGCCCG
>NW_007380147.1:0-29960 GCF_000475195.1 Diaphorina citri | reverse complement strand
CGAGTGACAGACACCGAAGCGAATACAATATTATAGTCCGTCCCTTATACCTTTTTATTACTATTGTAATAATAAAGGAAGGACGGACTAAAAACTCATGCAGCAGTTCTGTTGGTGGTTGCTGCACTACTTTCCAAACATCCTGAACATTATGAATAGTTGCATTCAGTTGAGTTCAGCGGCAGAGGGGGCAGGGGATAATTTAATTAACTTGTTTAATTAATAATTTCTCGCAAGAGAAGCTCTATTGGTCTGACAGCTAAAGAAAGTTCATGTTTTCCAGATGAAGAAATCCGAAAGATTCCTGCGCTAAATAAAATTAGAATAGAATATACCTAGATATTATTACCCACAAAAACACAAATGTGAAGGCCAAGTTCCTATCCAAAAATGTCGATCTATAAAAGTGGTGAGATCAGAAAATAAAGGCCAAGTCTGCAGTCCCAGTTTTTCGTGCCTTATGAATCTTAATTCCTTCAACCTTCTCTCAGTTTCAACTTGGCTATGTTTTCCCTACTCAAATAAATAAATAAATAAACGTGAAATCCAAAGAGAAAAAAAACATAGCCAAGTTGAAACTGAGAGAAGGTTGAAGAAATTAAGATTCATAAGGCACGAAAAACTGGGAATGCAGACTTGGCCTTTATTTTCTGATCTCACCACTTTTATAGGCCGACATTTTTGGAAAGGAACTTGGCCTTTTTTTTTTCACATTTGTGTTTTTGTGGGGGATAAATAAATACCATTAACAAATCAAGTTAAACAAAGTAGTTAACTTACCAGATAACCCATGTGGTAATAGTCATGACTACTTCACTCAGAGATTCGAATACAGACAGGAGAGGTTTACCCGCTTTACCTATACGGGCAATAGCAATACCCATGGCTATGGAGAAGAACACCAACCCCAGCACATTGGAACCGACCACCCATTCACCTCTCATTTGCCACAACTCTGTAACACACAGTATAAAATAGAGCTCTGTAACACACAGTATATAAAATAGAACTCTGTAACACACAGTATATAATAGAACTCTGTAACACACAGTATATAATAAAACTCTGTAACACACAGTATATAATAGAACTCTGTAACACACAGTATATAATAAAACTCTGTAACACACAGTATATAATAGAACTCTGTAAGCGGCGCCCAGTGCAACTTTTGCCGAATTTCAGATTTTTCCCTTTACTTACTCATCAAGACCTATTATCCTGCCAAATTTCAAGTTTCTACAACATCGGGAAGTGCCTCAACATTTTGATGAGTGAGTGAGTGAGTGATGAGTGAATGAGTAAAAAAATTGCGATTTTTGCGCCTCTATTCTCCGGAACTTTGGTATTAAGAGCTCAAATTTTCAAGGTATGTTTATATACCTTACCTAAATATGTGCCCAGAATTTCAAAAGTTTATTTTTAGAGGAATAGTATAGGTAAGCAGAACAAACAGTCTAATGGCCTAATGCTATTAGAACTATTGTAGACCTAGGCAAAATAGTTTCTGTCCAATAGAGTTACGACCTAACTGGCAAACTTTTGGACATTTATTAGAACTATTGTAGACCTAGGCAAAATAGTTTCTGTCCAATAGAGTTACGACCTAACTGGCAAACTTTTGGACATTAAAAAAAAAAACTTTTCTTGTTTCAAAATGCCTGCCTCAAATTTTCCAACATCATTTCCCCATTTTCCTTTTTAGATAATCTCTCTCTCTCCTCTCTCTCTCTCTCTCTCTCTCTCTACTGTAGGTAGTGTGTGTTGCCAATTCAACAATAAAATTGAGTATGAATTTGCAAACACATTAATGCACCTGTTTAGGTTTTCAGGTACTGTATAGTGTATATAGCACGCCAATTTACCTCGCTTACCAAACTTCACCCCCTCCTCCCTTCCCTAAGGGCTACCCTGGGTGCTTATGATCTAAAAGTGCCTAATATGTATTTCGCAAACTTTTCAGGAGAATCATTTTCAGCCAAATTCCTTTTAGGGATGATCTATTTATTATTATTTTCTTTTTTTTTTCGTGAATTTCACATATCTTCCCCCGTTCATTTTAGGGTAATGTATGGGATGAATGATTTTTTTGGTTAGAATTTTACTATGAGATTCTAGACCACATTTCAACTGAAAAGTTCAATAGGAGCTTTTGTTTTTTCAGCGACGATATTTCAGAGAAAGTTCAGAAATTTGCAAGCCGCTTTTAATTTTCTTAATAAAATAGGTAGGAGCCGAATTATGAACTTTCTTCTCTGGAAGGGTAGAGACTGTATAGATCAGTGGCTCTCAAACTTTTTTGCATGGCGCCCCCTTTGGGCATATTCTCATTTTTTCACGCCCTCCTTACCTTACCCAACCCCTCGGTATATTATTTTTACCTATGGGTTTTATGGAATAACGCCCCCCAGTTTGAGAACCTCTGGTATAGATAGTAGTAGTCTTTTAATTTGCAGGTGCTCAGTTTTATACAATGGAAAATGATAAACTTTTCTATTTACTTGTCTTTTACATCCGACTTTACCACATTTCGAACAGTACTGATGCCAGACTACAGCCTAGTTAGCTTGGTTGGTAACGCGTCTGCCTTGTAAGCGCTAGGGCGTGGGTTCGATTCCCGCCCAAGACGGATCTTATCCTAAACAGATAAGGTTCTCGGAAGGGCTGTCTTTCTCCTATTCTGTCTTCCTTCTCTCTTCGCTTTCGGGACGATAAGACATTAGCCGTCATAATTCCCTCTGTCAAACCTTGATTTAAAAAAAAGACTTAAACATAGGCAGTATATCTATTTGTTCTAAAGAGTACTGCCCATGATAATCTCCTCTGTCATAGGCAAGACAGTAGAATGATTAAACCATTCTCATGAGATATAAACAGAAACATATAATCTCTCAAAAATTTCGCCTGTGGCGCTGAAGTTTTGGGAATATTTCAAAGCCTATAAAACGTGAAAAAGACTTTGGTCACTAAAAAAAAAGTATGCAACCTTGAAGGAGCTACTTAAATTTTCTCGAAAAAAATTTCGCCTGCGGCGCTGTCATTTTAAGTTCTAAAGAAATGTATTGGGGGAATAACTAATTAACTATACTCGTCTTTTACACGTATTTAATTACATAAAAAACTGACACATGACACATGACAAGCTACAGGTTACATACTAACATACTTACTGAAAAGTTTCGCCTGCGGCCCTGAAGATTACATATTGTAGACCAAAATATTCAAAAAATTCGCCCGCGGCGTCAAATTTTGTGTTTTTGATAACAAAGTTTTTTTTTTTTAATTAGAGACCAAAATTTTCGCCTGTGGACCAAAACCCGGGTTGCCGGGTTGAGCTGAGACAGACAGTAGTACTAGGTGAGAGAAGATATTGTTTTTACAGTTTGGCATGGGAGTGGTAACTTAAAAACAAGGCAAGTTTACCAACCTTGCCTATCTCAACCCGGTACATAACCACGACCTCAAGGTGCTATCGCCGCTGGTTTTGGGGGGAAAAAATGTAAGAAGGCAACTATAGCGCTTTCACTAAATTTAAGCAGTGCATATTGCATACGCGACTAATTTGAAGGGGCAAATTGTAGGTTTCTAAAAAAATGGTCTATTTTATCAGCGTTAAGAGCAATTTTGCAATGAAATTACATTTCTTTCAAAAGTCACTAGATTTCGACTTCAAATCACTAAATCACTAGATTTGCCAACAATTCACTAAATTTAGTGAAAAATCACTTGTCAGTACATTTTTCATAGAAAGTAAGTAAAAAAATAGAAAGTATCTACGTAATAGAAAGTAAAAAGAAGAAGATGAAGAAGAAGAGGGAGGAGGATAAGGAGGAGGAGGAGGAGGAGGAGGAGGAAACAATTTTCTTGGCTTTTATTCGGAACTATTAAATACATACTCCCAGGCTATTAAAACGGAAAAGACATCCCCAGAGTACTAGAGAAAAAAAATACTTTGGACATTTTAACAAAGAGGTTCCAATTTGTTCCAAAGAGAAATGGTTCCCTCATTTTCTTCTTATTCATGAGTTTGAATTTTCAGGATTTATTTCCCCACTATTCTCACGAATTGTTTCCTTCTTCTTCATTTCTTTTTCCTTTTTGTTTCTTTCAGTATTTATCTTTCATGTTCCATAAATAATGTTGCTTTCATCTTCTTGATACATACATAGAAGGGTGTGATTTTTTTTTTTTTTTTTAAGAGCTAGGTTTGACAGAGGAAACCGTAACTGCTAAGGTTTTATCGTCCCGAAATCGAAGAGAGAAGGAAGACAGGATCTGGAGAAAGCCAGCCGTTCCGAGAACGAACACTATCCCATCAGGATAAAATCCGCCCCGTAAACAAACTTCACCTATAAGATTTAAGGATCATCTACCTAGTATTCCTGCAAGAGGTGCCCGAGATATGTCTAGAATTACAGGAAACAGGAATTCTCCAAGACACTTTACATTGTTTCAATGCGAAACACGTGCTGGGAAAAGAACGATAAATATGAAAAGGATGTAGGTATGTAGGAAATCAGAGAGACAGAGATGGAAATCGAAAGGTAAAATAAAGGGTGTAGGAGTAAAGAGTGAGAGAGAGAGAAAGAGAGAGAGAGAGAGAGAGAGAGAGAGAGAGAGAGAGAGAGAGAGAGCGGATAAAATTGAGAAGAAAAAGATAATAGTGAGAAAAAATTTAATGGCTAAGTTCTAAAAGGGAAAGAGAAAGCCTCATTATTTTTTCCTTTGTGAAAAAGTAAAAAAAAAAAGTGAGTTTTACAAGTCGAGTTCAAGTTTCGAATACTACCTATTAGCCTACGATCTGATGATCTACTTTTAACCTTTGTGTTATTAAATTGTAAACCTAACTGATGAAAGAAGTTACATCTATCTAAATTAACTACCTATACCTTACTAAAATATCCAGCACCTATAACTATACATACATACATACCTATGTACCTATAAATTTTTCCGACTCTACCCCTTAAATCAAGCTTGAGGTTGTGCACTGTGAATAAGTTAATATAATAATAAAGTACACGAACTAATAAATAAATCATCAACCAACTTTTTTCGTTCTCGATTTTTCCAAAGAAATTCAAAGCATTGGATTTTCCAGAAAAAAAAGTTCCTAGTTCGCCAGCACTAGGAATTTCCCATAGTTTTGCTAGTACAAGTAGTCTTGGTAAAGTTCAAGTACCTACTTGTATTCATGCACGATTTTATTTTTTCTTGGAATGTGGAGCATTTCTTTTGTGGTAAGCTTGTGGAAAACCCTGCACATTGATTTGATTAAAATTAATAGCAAGGATTTCAAACATAAAACCCAACTTGAAATATCTGCGCTTCTGGGAACAAAAGTTGTAAAACACAATTATGATCTTGTGTTTTATTTTGTTTTTATGATAATTAGATTTTTTACAAGATAGAATTCTTTTATATTGTGTTCTTTGGCTTGTTTCATTTCTTTGCAAAGCTTCTTTTTATTACCTCAACATAATGTCATTATTTGAATATTCCATGTACATCTCTTGTGGCCATTTCTAGTCGAGGATAAACTAGCTGTGGAAATCGTAATGTAAAGCAGAACCATCTGTGAATGTCTTCAAAAGGGTCCGTCTTAATCCTCTAAGACTTCCTTCACCAAATAACTATGTAGTGAGGAAGGAGGTAGGAAGGGTATTGTAAAACATTTGCACCAAAACTTAAAAGTTACCTACCTTCAAAAAAGATCTGCTTCATGCTTTGATTTAACGGAGATGACGACGAACGCAGACCCCGTTGGAAGGTAAAACAGAAAGAAGAGGACAAGGAGGTGGAGGAAAAGGAAGAGGAGGAGGAGAATATGAATATGAAAATATTAAGAAGAAGAAGAAGAAGAAGGAGAAGGAGAAGGAGAAGAAGAATAAGAAGGAGAAGAAGAATAAGAAGGAGAAGAAGAAGAAGACGAAGAAGAAGGAAGAAGAAGAAGGAAGAAGAAGGAAGAAGAAGAAGAAGGAGAAGAAGAAAAAGAAGAAGAAAAAGAAGAAGAAGGAAGAAGAAGAAGAAGAAGAAGAAGAAGAAGAAAGGTTTGGCTTGTTTCATTTCTTTGCAAAGCTTCTTTTTATTACCTCAACATAATGTCATTATTTGAATATTCCATGTACATCTCTTGTGGACATTTCTAGTCGAGGATAAACTAGCTGTGGATCTCGTAATGGAAAGCAGAACATCTGTGAATGTCTTCAAAAGGGTCCGTCTTAATCCTCTAATGATAGATTGAAGATTCTGTAACTTTGTGAAGGTCCATCTTGACTAGGTAGGTTGAAATGTCAAACGTATACTTCTTCACTATTTTTGTGAAGTGAAGAAGTATACGTTTGTCATTTCAACCTACTTATTCCTCTAAGACTTCCTTCACCAAATAACTATGTAGTGAGGAAGGAGGTAGGAAGGATATTGTAAAACATTTGCACCAAAACTAAAAGCTACCCTCAAAAAAGATCTGCTTCATGCTTTGAATTAACGGAGATGACGAACGCAGACTCCGTTGGAAGGTAAAAGGGAAAGAAGAAGAAGAAGGAAGAAGACAAAGACAAAGAAGAAGAAAGAAAAAGAGTATTTATGGAAAATTAAAAATATGTAAGCTACCATCTAATCCAGCTCACAACTTCCCACAATACGTAGGTAGGTATTTTATTACCTCAACATAATGTCATTATTTGAATATTCCATGTACATCTCTTGTGGCCATTTCTAGTCGAGGATAAACTAGCTGTGGATCTCGTAATGTAAAGCAGAACATCTGTGAATGTCTTCAAAAGGGTCCGTCTTAATCCTCTAAGACTTCCTTCCCCAAATAACTATGTAGTGAGGAATGAGGTAGGAAGGGTATTGTAAAACATTTGCACCAAAACTAAATAAAAGTTACCCTCAAAAAAGATCTACTTCATGCTTTGATTTAATGGAGATGACGACAAAAGCAGACTCCGTTGGAAGGTAAAACAGAAAGAAGAGGACAAGGAGGTGGAGGAAAAGGAAGAGGAGGAGGAGAAGAGGAAGAAGAAGAAGACAAAGACAAAGAAGAAGAAAGAAAAAGAGTAGGTATTTATGGAAAATTAAGAATATGTAAGCTACCATCTAATCCAGCTCACAACTTCCCACAATACGTAGGTAGGTATTGTCTATTTTGACTCTCGAGCATTGTAATTTCCTCAACTCGTATAACTCCATTTTCATACTTAGCAAACTTTGTCTTGTCTTGTGACAAGATAAACAAGAGAGAAAAAAAAGTTTCTTCTCGAACTTTCCGCATATTCATTGCCGCTTTTACAAAATAAATTTCAACAAAGGAGAAATTCAGGCACGGAAATCCGGGCGAAATTAGGCGACAGCAGAACTTTTCTTTGGTCGAGAACGAGGAGGAGGAACTTTTGACCCTGACGGAAGTTTTCAATGTTTATGATCCTCAAGGAGTTCAAGGACGTCTATTGTGATGAGTCATTTTAGACGGAAATCCGGGCGAAATTAGGCGACAGCAGAACTTTTCTTTGGTCGAGAACGAGGAGGAGGAACTTTTGACCCTGACGGAAGTTTTTCAATGTTTATGATCCTCAAGGAGTTCAAGGACGTCTACTGTGATGAGTCATTTTAAACTTTTAGAGCCAAAGCTACAGCTTTATTGTAAGCTTTGATGGAGGGAACTGGAACAGTGGAGCCTTTACAAATTTCCGTGTGTTCCTTTCTAGATTTTCTTTTCTTTCCCGACAGTCATTTTTTATGTCCTTAATAAAGATTTAATATTTTTGCATAAAACTGCAATTTATCATTTTGTAAGCAACTGGCGTCCGTGACAAAGTCGTTTAGATTTATAGAGTGTTGTTAGTCACATACATTATACGTTTTACGTACAGTTATAGTTAGTTAGATTATACGTAGATTACTGATACATAGAAGTGAGAACAGTGACATGCACATGCTACAATGCTACATAGAAGAGAAATCGTATACCTAAAAAAGAGGTTGATTTATTTACACTAAGCCCATCTACACACGGAGCTACTGAAAAGACAAAAGTCTAATTGTTCTTTTGAGTGACTTTGAAAAGAAAAGTAGGTAAATTTGCAGTGCTCACGAAATAGGGTTAGGTGTGGTTGTACTCTTTTATAGTTATCTACTTTTTTTTTCGTTTTTCAAAGGGAAAATAAATGATGTCAGGTAGATACATTCGTACCTACCTAGGCAAATGAGTTATGTAAAAAATCGTTAAAAATTTGAAAATGTATACCTACAGGATGGTTCAAAAATTCAAAAGCCGTGGGACAAACTTCAGGAGCGTGTTCCTGGTACTTATTTAGGAACTTTCCACTCAATTGACCAATGTTCAGAAATGCATCCCTTCCTTGCTAGGAGCTCTTGAAATTGATTAAAAAAAAAAAAAATCTCTCATAAAATACTAGGTACCTTTTTTGTATCAGTCTCAATAATATCACTCATCACTCCTAAAGCCCATAGGCCAGGGTGATTATAAAATAACATTTGAAATGGTAATTCAGAACGGAATTAAACCCCAACCTCCTTCTATATTCCGAGATAAACATTAGGTATATGGTAAAACAAAAAAAGGCATGAAAATTCTCAAATATGTCAGGAGAGGCTTAGAGGCTTTCGGAATCTCCATTTAAAAAATAGTTTCCAACATTTCAACAAAAAGTAGGTAAAAATATTAAAATAAAAAGGTGGGATTTAGCTAAAAAAAAAAAAAAACAACAACAACAACGTCCCTCCCTTGCCCCCAGCAATATTTACTGATAATACAAAAGTTTAGTCCACCAGACCATGTAGCAAAGTTTGAAACATTCTAGGTACTTACCAATGGCGCCTGTCTTCACAGGGGAACTAAAGTTTAAACGTTTTCACAATAACAATATAATAAAGGAAGGACGGGCTAAAAATGGCCGACTTAATTTTTTTCGCAGGAGTATATCTACTCCTGGTTTTGAGTTATGTTAGGAAGGATACGTGGGGGAAACTTTGTAGGAGGAAAGACTTTGTCTATTAATAATTACTGTAGTTCCAGTGTTTCATACATAAATAGGTAGGTATTTGTGCTTATTCTGTCTGGCCATGTCAAGTTATTTGAGGAAGTTTTAGGAGAGGAGAGGACTTACTATTTCAAGAGTCGAGTTTAGACAGTTGTGTTAGTGTGTGTGTGTTTTTTTATATTTATTTTACATCCTATGTTCTTCTCTATGGGGAATGTTTGAAGATAGTTTTTTGAGTGGGTCCCCTGCGTTTCGTTGTCTGAAATTCCGAGCACAAAACATCTGCAGAACCAGATTATACAAAAAACAATCTTTCTTTTTCATAAGCTTTTTAGCTCTAGAAAGTTGTGTGATATTCTGACAAGATTTTTTTTTCTGTCCAAAGCGGACACCGTGGTAAGTTATTAGGCAATTAGGTAGATATCGTAAGTAAAAAAAAAAAGTTCTGGCAAATGTTACAGACACCTAATTTTCCTAATTAAAAATGTTTAGTGTAAAAATGGAAGTTTACAAAATCTCTCTTTCTTTCTCTATTTCTCCTTTCCTCTTTCTTCCTCTCTCTCTCTCTCTCTCCCCTCCCATCTCTCTCTCCCTCCCTTTTTTTTCGCATTTTTTCTCTGTCTCTTAGGAACATGTTTTTGCTTTCGTAAAATTATTATCTTACTCTATCTTCATTTTCAGGACCGTAGGTATTATTATTACTATTACTTCTTCTTGTTCTTATTCTTCTTCTTCTTCTCCTCCTCCTCCTCCTCCTTCTTCTTCTTCTTCTTTTGCTTATATACAATCATACCATGGTACCATCATTTCTCAATGACCTACTTGGAATAAATGCCTTGACTATACCCACACCCAAAATTTATCACATAAAATCGTGATTAATTTTCAACCTCCACGTGGCACCGAACCCGTGCATTTCAAGCCAGGAAGCTCCTGTCTGTCCAAAGGTGAAGTCACTCAATCAGAACACGGAGAGAAGTGAATATTTTATCCCTCAAGAATATTAAGACCTCTGGTCCTTTGTGGAAATATTTGGATTCAAATAATAAAGGATAATGCTTTATCTCTCTCCCTTCTTCCAAAACCCTCCCTCCTCTCTCTCTTCTTCCAATCCTCCCTCCCTTTCCCCCCTCTTCCTCCCTCTTCCCTCCCTTTCTCTCCCCTTCTTCATCATCAAAATTATCACTGATATTTCCTGCTTTTCATCAATGAGGGGCCGTTGCGTCACTTATTTCAGTAGGATTGAATGGATTGATGGTGACGAACATCGAGAAAGGATGTTGAAGTGACGTCACAGAATTCAAAACTTTGCTTCTGGTTGGCTACGTATGAAGGCACTGTAACTTATTGGCGCCTTGAAATAAAGCCCTTTGTGGTCTTCAAGAAATCCTTAGTTTTTTTTGTGATTCTTGAAAGCAATTAATGTTAGAAGGACGTTGTGTCGGTTGTGTCGTCACATTTCGTCATATTTTGATTTCACAACAACTACTATAATGGTTATGCAATGTTTTCAAAGGTTATTTTCTGTAATAGTACGTCAGATCTTTACTCGAAATGATAGGTGCAATGATCCCTAATGAAACGGGGACCAGATTTGGTTCCTTCCCCCTAACAACGATTTGAAGGAGAAATTGAATTTTTTCTATCCTCCTACAACAGCCCAATGTATGTAGATACCCATAAATAAATAATCTATGTATGTAGGTACCTATTTTACATATTATAAGAGTAAGTAATAGGTATGTATAGGTCAGGGGTTTCCAACTTCCATGTGTATGCGGGCCACATGAAACATTGAGAGGTACTTCGCGGGCCACACATGTATATAGGGGAGCACCCCCCCTCCCCCCCCCAAAAAATCAGAAATGCAGTCCGATCGAATTTTGAGCGCCGCAGGCGAGATTTTTCAAAAGTATTCTCCTAATTGTACCTTTTTTTTTACACATTTAGGTAAGTTTTGTACAAATCTCAAAAAGCTTCACGGGCCACGAAAATGGTCTGGCGGGCCACATATGGCCCGCGGGCCGCTAGTTGGAAACCCCTGGTATAGGTATTGCATTCAAGTAATGGTACAGGAAAAGCTTTCAACTCCTCCCCCTTTCTTCCCCCACATCTCTTTTATCAGCCAAAATTAGCATCAAGCTTTTGCTATCTGCCAAAATTATCATTATTATGATTATTCCTTCCCTAAATCTCAGACTAGAATGTGCTTCGTGTGTTTTCTTTTTCAGCGTTAAAAGGTTGTCTACATTATCCGAAATCTCTGTGCTCTCAAAGCTTTGATAATAATATTAGTGCTTATAATAGTATCACTGATAACATTCTAATAATATCAAGATTTGTAGGTATATCTGGCTTGATAAAACCTTTGACAGAGTTTAAGACAATCGATTATTCAACGAGAGAAGTGAGTTCTAACTTTGAACTTGATATCTTTCCCATTAGTTAACCAACCTCAGTGGTGTAGTGGTTAGCGCGGTGGACTTCGGATCTGGAGGTTGTATTGCATACGCGACTAATTTGAAGGGACAAATTGTAGATTTCTGAAAAAAAAGTCTATTTTTTCAGCTTTAAGAGCAATTTTGCAATGAAATTACATTTCCTTCAAAAATCACTAGATTTTGACCTCAAATCACTAAATCACTAGATTTGCCAACAATTCACTAAATTTAGTGAAAAATCACTTGTCAGTACATTTTGGCTATACTTAGTTTTCTCAGTGGTCAGTAGAAGAATTTTAGCCTAAGGTTATGTAATTGGTCTTATTGGGCCCAGTTTTATTGACTTCCTGGACTTGCTGCTTAATTTTTCTCACTTAATTTTAGTAAATAACAATTTTTTTACAAGGGTTACAAGGGCTTATTGTTTGAAAATCCATTTTAAAAAGCATTTAAAAAACCATTTTCAAAATGTACATTTTGCATTTTACATTTCAAATTGGTTTTTAAAAAGCATTTTACATTTTGCATTTCAAATTGGTTTTCTAGAGGCATTTTACATTTCAAATTGGTTTTCAAAAGCATTTTGCACATCTCTATTTATTTGTAATTTCATTGGAAATTATTGTACTAGAGGCATCTCCACCAAGGAATCAAACCTAGCACTTTGCATAACTACTTATCACCACGGCGCTCATAGGATTTTGTCTTTTACACGTAGGCTCTTAACTATGTAGGTACCTACATAAATATGTGCCTACCTACCTATCAGGTTCTTATCTTGGTAATAGTTGGTATTAGTATTATGTACCTACCTTTTTGCTTTGAATTAATGGAAACTAACATTGACAATATGGCATAATCCCGGTGTAACACTTGAGTTAACCAACGCTGAGCATGGTGAGAAATTGAACGAATGTTCCAGAGCCTAATATCCTCTCATAAATTAATATTACACTGTCTATTATTATCATTAAAACATTACAGATAGTAGGTCGTTCGAGCCGAAGATATTGAATTTGGACCCAGTATAACTGAATTCCAAAACAGCAAATGGGACAATGTAATGGAAAATATTACAACGAATCAAATTAACACAATTAAATTGTTCCGCTGGAGTTTTTGTCCTCCATTTTCTCTTCCTTTTTCGAAACAATCCCATTATATTTCATTTTCTTAATTTTTTTGTCTTTTTTTTTTCAGAGAAATGAGATTTTGCGAAACAAAATGCCCCTCGGCATAATGCAGCACAAAATATAAATGAAAATAGAGTTCTTAAAGTCTAATTGTTCTTTTGAGTGACTTTGAAAAGAAAAGTAGGTAAATTTGCAGTGCTCACGAAATAGGGTTAGGTGTGGTTGTACTTTTATAGTTATCTACTTTTTTTCGTTTTTCAAAGGGAAAATAAATGATGTCAGGTAGATACATTCGTACCTACCTAGGCAAATGGATTATGTAAAAAATCGTCAAAAATTTGAAAATGTATACCTACAGGATGTTTCAAAAGTCGTGGGACAAACTTCAGGAGCGTGTTCCTGGTACTTAGGTATTTAGGAACTTTCCATCTAACATTAGAGAATCCAAACAGAACTAGCAATTTCCTACTAACATTTTTTCTCCTTTCCTTCTTCTACCCTTTACTTCTCTTACCTCTTTTCTTCTTGATTTTTTACCTCTCATTTCGCTATCTTTCATCTTCTATTCTTGTTTTTACTTCTCACATTTTCGCTTTTCTTTGAAACCTTTCTTCAATCTCCCCTCCCTCGTCATCTTTTTCCCCCCACTTTCTATCCCCTATTCTGATATCTCCCTCCTTCGTTAATGCTTTTCTTTCCTCTCACTTACTCTATCTAGCTTTTCTTTCTTCTCACTCTATCTAGTGTTTACTGTTGTACCCACCTCTTCCTTTTCTAATCTCCCTTCTTCATTCATGTTTTTCCACTTTTTCCTTCCCACTTTTTCCCACTCTCTTTGTCCCACTTCCTTACTTCCTTCCTTTTCACTCTTTACCTCTAATGTTGCACTTCTTCTTTACCTACCTTTTCTAATCTCACTCCATCATTTTCTCTCTCTCTCTCTAACCTTTATTCTCCTTTATCTTTCTATCTCTTTTCGTTTTTCTCTACCTTCTTTTCTCTCTCTCTCTCTCTTTGGAAGATCCAGAGTAGGAAAAATCACTACGGCTCTTGCCTTTACTCTGATTTGGAAATTTGATATCCTTGTACTGTCGAACAGAAAGTAGATGGGTATCTGCGATCATTTAAGACCGGTTTTAGCGTCACCTATGTTAAGCTACGCCGAGCAAGACCAATAAATGACTGATTTTCTCTAATCACGATCGAATAAACTACGGGCTAAAAAATTCCCGGAGGGACGGACCCAGCTTGTTACCTCTCATTTCGAATAGACGATGAGCTGCACTAAGTAGAACTCTTTTAGTGACAACTTCAGTCTTCATAGCCATCAGTCTATCAATATTGATACTCAATGTGTCGTGCTCTTTATTCCATAAGAGTCCTAATATGTTGGCTAATTTGTGCCTTTTCCACAAGTTTGGCCATGCCTCGGGATGAACTAGCGGGATTCCGGAGCGAAGCGACGGAATTCAGCTAGTTATGTATATTGTCAGCCTAATATAGTTAGCTTGGTTGGTAGCGCGGCTGCCTTGTAAGCGTTAGGCTGCTGGTTCGATTCCCGCCCGGGGGCGGATTTTACCCTGAACGGATAGTGTTCGTTCTCGGAACGGCTGGCTTTCTCCT
The DNA here is from genome assembly GCF_000475195.1 of Diaphorina citri. Classification (NCBI taxonomy): domain Eukaryota; kingdom Metazoa; phylum Arthropoda; class Insecta; order Hemiptera; family Psyllidae; genus Diaphorina; species Diaphorina citri. Next base: position 15,758 of record NW_007380147.1, on the reverse strand, counting down.
ATCCTGTCTCTCTTTTCTCTTCGATTTCGGGACGATAAGACCTTAGTAGTTACAGTTCCCTCTATCAAATCTGTTAAAAAGAAAAGAAAAGAAAATGCATCAAGTCTTTCTAAACCTTATCTCTCCGCTTCAGTTTTGGTTTTTCTTTCTCTTCCTAGTTGGTGCTGGTTTATAAATTTTCCAATTTTTTTGGAAGTTTTGGAAGTGATCTTCCAAAGTAATGATAATGAATCGTGGTAAAATTACTTTGTAAACTTCCAGAAATATCATAACGAGATCTCCAGACCGTAAATCAGGGCGTCATAGTTGATATTGTTATTATTGTTCTCAAAACTCATGGAACTTTCCATTACAGGGTGTCCCAGACATAGAGCCGAATTTAAAATTGGATAATTCCTATTCCAGGGTGTGTTTGTCGCCGGATGGAAAACCAATGTCAATGGAAAAATGGCACTTCTATCGGTAATGGGACACCCTGTATGGATAACGATGTGTACAAAGTAGAAAGACGTGTAATTTCCATCAAGTCATTTCTCTTTGTTCGAAATGGCGCCCGTGTTCAAAGTATTAGGCTTGTAATTTTCCAATGTACACACTAAATTTCGGCCCAGACAGGGGTTTGTACATTGTCTGTGCGTTTGAAGTTTTTGCCTGTAAAGCCTCATTAGGAACTTTATCATTAGATAATCTAACATAGCTGCCATTAGATAATCTAACATTAGTGAATCCAAACAGAACTAGCAATTTCCTACTAACATTTTTTCTCCTTTCCTTTTTCTACCCTTTACTTCTCTTACCTCTTTTCTTCTTGATTTTTTAGTCCGTCCTTCCTTTATTATTACAATAGTAATAAAAAGGTATAAGGGACGGACTATTGTATTCGCTTCGGTGTCTGTCACTCGCTCGCTCGGTCGGTCTGTCGGTCTGTCTGTCCCCATAGAAGGACTTATCCAAACCTGGTTGACCTATATATCAAATTAAAGTTGATATTGTTATTATTGTTCTCAAAACTCATGGAACTTTCCATTACAGGGTGTCCCAGACATAGAGCCGAATTTAAAATTGGATAATACCTACTCCAGGGTGTGTTTGTCGCCGGAAGGAAAACCAATGTCAATGGAAAAATGGCACTTCTATAGGTAATGCGACACCCTGTATGGATAACGATGTGTACAAAGTAGAAAGACGTGTAATTTCCATCAAGTCATTGTTCGAAATGGCGCCCATGTTCAAAGTATTAGGCTTGTAATTTTCCAATGTACACACTACATTTCGGCCCAGACAGGGGTTTGTACATTGTCTGTGCGTTTGAAGTTTTTGCCTGTAAAGCCTCATTAGGAACTTTATCATTAGATAATCTAACATAGCTGCCATTAGATAATCTAACATTAGTGAATCCAAACAGAACTAGCAATTTCCTACTAACATTTTTTCTCCTTTCCTTTTTCTACCCTTTACTTCTCTTACCTCTTTTCTTCTTGATTTTTTAGTCCGTCCTTCCTTTATTATTACAATAGTAATAAAAAGGTATAAGGGACGGACTATTGTATTCGCTTCGGTGTCTGTCACTCGCTCGCTCGGTCGGTCTGTCGGTCTGTCTGTCCCCATAGAAGGACTTATCCAAACCTGGTTGACCTATATATCAAATTAAAGGTCTTTTTAGTCCGTCCTCCCTTTATTATTACAATAGTAATAAAAAGGTATAAGGGACGGACTATTGTATTCGCTTCGGTGTCTGTCACTCGCTCGCTCGGTCGGTCTGTCGGTCTGTCTGTCCCCATAGAAGGACTTATCCAAACCTGGTTGACCTATATATCAAATTAAAGGTCTTTTTACCAGGAAAACCAAAAAAACTGGTTTTTGCGGGATTTTTTCCACATTTTTTTCACACAAATGAGCTCTGATCTCGAAATTTGTCGCGATGACCTATGAACTCAAAGCGAGAAAGTTTTAGATAATACTTCAGTCGTTATTTTAAGACCGGTTTTAGCGTTTTCTAGGTTAAGCAACGCCGATGAAGGCCAATAAATGGATGGGTGACTTAAACATTTTATTGGGAATAAAGGGAGAACGGGCTCTAGTCTTGATTTTAAATCATTACGTGAAAGTAAAATCAAAAAATCAAATCAAGAATGATAATAAACTGAATATTAAACAAATTAGGTAGGTACATAGGTACTGATTTTCTCTAATCACGATCGAATAAACTACGGGCTAAAAAATTCCCGGAGGGACGGACCCAGCTTGTTACCTCTCATTTCGCTATCTTTCATCTTCCATTCTTGTTTTTACTTCTCACATTTTCGCTTTTCTTTGAAACCTTTCTTTAATCTCCCCTCCCTCGTCATCTTTCACTAATGCTTTTCTTTCCTCTCACTCACTCTATCTAGCTTTTCTTTCTTCTCACTCTATCTATAGTACCTCTCATTTCGCTATCTTTCATCTTCCATTCTTGTTTTTACTTCTCACATTTTCGCTTTTCTTTGAAACCTTTCTTTAATCTCCCCGCCCTCGCTCCCTCCTTCATTAATGCTTTTCTTTCCTCTCACTCACTCTATCTAGCTTTTCTTTCTTCTCACTCTAAGTATGTCTAGTGTTTACTGTTGTACCCACCTCTTCCTTTTCTAATCTCCCTTCTTCATTCATGTTTTTTCCACTTTTTCCTTCCCACTTTTTCCCACCCTCTTCATCCCACTTCCTTACTTCCTTCCTTTTCACTCTTTACCTCTAATGTTGCAGGTACCTATTTTACCTACCTTTACTAATCTCACTCCATCATTCTCTCTCTCTCTCTCTCTAACCTTTATTCTTCTTTATCTTTCTATCTCTTTTCATTTTTCTCTACCTTCTTTTCTCTCTCTCTCTCTCTCTCTCTCTCTCTCTCTCTCTCTCTCTCTCCGTCTCTCTTTGGATCCAGAGTAGGAAAAAATCACTACGGCTCTTGCCTTTATCCTGATTTGGAAATTTGATATCCTTGTATTGAGAAATAGAACGTTAGAAACCAGATGGCTATCTGAGTGGGTCTTGTTTTCTAATTACTTTTGTTATTTGACACTATATCATCAAGATGAAATGATGTGCTTTGATAGAATTTTGTATGAGTATCTCTTCTGATCAATAACATATTATCTTTAACCAGGCTCCTAGACCTAGACGAATGTAAAATTCGCAAGCCTTGTTAGCCTGGTTAGTACCGCCTCTGCCTTGTAAGCGCTAGGTTCGATTCCCGCCCGGGGCGGATTTTATCCTGAACGCAAAAGGTTCGTTCTCGGAACGGCGGGCTTTCTCCTATATCCTGTCTTCCTTCTCTCTTCGCTTTTGGGACGGTAAGACGTTAGAAGTTACAGATCCCACTATCAAAACGAAAAAAAAAAGATTTATAGGAAGGTTTAGACTTATAGGAAGGGACGATTAGACCTTAGCAGTTACAGTTCCCTCTATTCAGTTTCAATCCAGTCCATTCTTAATATAAAATCGGTAAATCTTCTCGATGCTAGACCTTAAGTACCAATTGAAAAAAAAAGCTCAAGCTGAATGAAACAGACTATAAGGTAGGTACTTACTGCTTAGCGAACCGGCTAGGTGGAGGAGCTGTAAGATTTCATACTCGTTGAGAGGCCAATACATCACTCGGACCTGTCAGCCTTGTTTTCAATTAATCTTAGTCCAAGGAGCAGGGTGCACCCCAGTACACAAATATGTTGCTCGTTCATCTAAGTAACTAAGGTATGATTTATATTTATTTCATTTTATAATTTTTTAAAAATTTTCCTACATCATGTAGTCTAAGCTAAGAACAAGACGATATGTATGCACTTGAGTAAGCAACGAGAAGATTTACCCATTTTATTATAGAATAGACTGGATGGAAACTGGATAGAGGGAACTGTATAACTGCCGAGGTCTTATCGTTCCGAAAGCGAACAGAGAAGGAGGACGTGATAGAAAGCCAGCCGTTCCGAGAACGCACCTTGTTGTTGAGGACAAAATCCGCCCGGGCGCGAATCGAATCCACGACCTAAGCGCTTACAAATTAGACGTGCTACCAACTCAGCTAAGTAGGCTGGCATACTCGTACTACCAACTACCTATAAAGAGCCAAAATCTCATTCTCACTCAAAAAATTCCCAACCTTCTAACCTACTTAATATAAAAATTATGTAGTATTTTTATTTATTTATTGTTTATTATTTTTTTACAATTTCTACGCACACCTCAGTAATTTTCTAATATTTTCCTCTTATGTGTCAGAATAATGATCGCCATCTAAAAAGTAAAAATACTACCATAAAAATGACTACACAAATCGCCGAATCGTGAAAAAGCAAACAGCAAACTAAGTAACTAAGGTATGATTTATATTTATTTCATTTTATAATTTTTTAAAAATTTTCCTACATCATGTAGTCTAAGCTAAGAACAAGCTGTGAGTCTGACAAAAATATTATTATTATCAATATTAATATTTCAAATCTCCTAAGGGCTTGGAGCCACGAAGGTTTTTTGTTTTAAAGAAAACAAATTTCTACTATTATGAATCTATTGTAGTGAAGATTTTAGTTTTCACGATTTTAAAATCGTTTGATGCATTGTAAAAAATGTAAATGCAGTTTCTTTGTGTTATTATGTCACAACTTGATGTTTGATGCATTACACTTGTAGGTAAGTACTAAAGTAGTGTACGTACGGATTTAAGGATTTTCTTCAGAATTCTTCTAGCAGTTCTCATGAAACCAATAACGAAAACATTACTTTACTTTTTTCGTCGTGAAAAATGTGGCTAAAAAATCTGGTGTGAACATCACACGACTTTCCTTATCCTATTGAATGGTGCTTATTTGGGTGTTCTGTTGTAACATTTACAATATCTCTAACCGTTTAGTCGATATAGCTGAAAACCGCCAAAAAGCGGTCGAAACCCGCCAAAAAGCGGTCAAAATACCGCCAACCGCAGCACCCATTTTAACCAAACGTTTTGGGTTGCATCCTTGTCACATTTGTGAACTACATACCAAATTTCAAGTCTCTAGCTTATACCGTTCCCGAGATATTGTTAAATTACACCGAAAACCGCCAAAAAGCAGTAAAATGCCGCCAAGCGTTACACCGGTCTTAACCAAAAGTTTCGTGTCGCATCCTTGTCACATTTGAAAGATACATACCAAATTTCAAGTCTCTAGCTCTTACCGTTCTCGAGATATTTCGTTTACAGACAGACACACACACACACACACACATACCGGTAACGTAATATTTCTAGAAAAGAGGATATTATTATAAACTCGACCCGACATTGTTTAACTCCGTGAAAACGGCTGCAGTCTATTTAAACGGCCGACCGTCTCGAACATTATTTAAACGTCGGAGAACATTTATTTCCCCCGCCGTTTATTTTTTCCTCTCCTCAGTCGAAAAGAATATGAAACGCGTTTAGAATATTTAATATAAAATGTAGGGCCGTAGGGGGGAGGAATTCCAGGGGTGGATGGAGAGAGGCCCAGGGTTATTGATGACCTTGAGGAGTGCATAACATCAGTGGCGACCTCTGAGGGGGAGATTTCTTAGAAGTCTGCAGTCAGTATACGTATATTAAGTGGTAAATACCTACCTACAGCTTATTTTGTGCTAATACCTACCTACAGCTAATAAAGGGACTTTTAAGTCTCATAGCAGTAAAAATGAGGTAGGTATATTTTCTATATTGAATCCTCAGATCGGGAATTTTAACTGTGTCAATCATAAATGCTTGTCACAAATGCTGTTAGCCGCTAAAAACAATATGCTAAATTTTCTCAATTGACTTGGACTCGAACCACCAATCTCCAGATCCAGAGGCCACCGCGCCAACCACTACACCCACTGAGGTTGGTGTCAGTTTGCAACGTCTCTTCACTTGTACCTATCTGCTGTCCATACTCCATTCATCAATTTTCATCTCAGTGTAAGTACTAAGTAGTGCTGCCAGCGAATTCCATGATTTTATCCATATGGTGTAGTTGTTGTTAACGTGTCATTCCATTTACGCTGTCTCCATGTTAAGGAACTCCGCCACTGCCACAGGATTTGTCCAGAGTGAAGATGGATCAAGGGTAGTAGGATTCGCCACACAGTTTTATCCATATAATTCAAATTAGGTCTTCCTCTTCTTTGTCCACATTTTCTTCTGATAATTACGAGTCGACAGTCGACACTGCCTTACCTCTCTGTTTTATCCATCAGTCCAAACTTTCATGTAAATACGAATCGTATAGGGTAAGTGTACCATTTATTCGCCAACTTAAAAAACGTACCATTTATTGGCCCACCTGCCCACATTTGCACAGGTCTACCAAGTCCCATCACAGTACATGCCATTAATATTTATGGGCATTAGAGTGACCTTTTGAGTTGTATGGCCGCCATACATACACGCTACGCCACTGTTTTTTATACTACTAACGAGGCAGAGGAAGGCGTAGAACCAGCTGGCTGCAAAATCTCAAGGAATGTTTTTTTTTTTTCCTTTTAGGCGCTTTAACTATGTGTTACAACATGTCGTTCGCGCCGGTTAGGAATGGTTTGACTACAAAACCAGTCAATTGTTTAGAGCCGGAAGAAAAAAACATCACATAGCCATCATGGTTTCCCACCTTCGATAGAAGAAGAAGAAGAAGCATTTTTATTTTTTTAGAAATATTATTATGTAGATACCTATCTACGAGGTTCTATTTGTAAGAAAAAGGTCAAGGAATGTAAATGTGGTATTTTACCCAGCCTGAATGGGACCTTACCAAGCCTGAATGGGACCTTACCAAGCCTGAATGGGACCTTACCAAGCCTGAATGGGACCTTACCTAGCCTGAATGGGACCTTACCCAGCCTGAATGGGGCCTTACCAAGCCTGAATGGGACCGAGAAGGCTCAGCAGCACGCAACATCCCACATAGTGACCCAATCGGGCTAAGAACTAGTGACATAGTGACCCAATCGGGCTAACAAAATTGTTATACATGAGGGTAGTCGGAGTAGGACGACATTTTTCTGAAACACCCTGTAGATGACAGAGATAGAAGAAGAAGAAGAAGAAGAAGAAGAAGAAGAAGAAGAAGAAGAAGAAGAAGAAGAAGAAGAAGAAGAAGAAGCATTTTTATTTTTTTAGAAATATTATTATTTAATGTTACCTATAGATACCTATCTACGAGGTTCTATTTGTAAGAAAAAGGTCAAGGAATGTAAATGTGGTATTACATTCGTTCACGAACAAAACCAGTCAATTGTTTTATTGTTTAGAGCCGGAAGAAACAAACATCACATAGCCATCATGGTTTCCACCTTCGATAGAAGAAGAAGAAGCATTTTTATTTTTTTAGAAATATTATTATGTACCTAGATACCTATCTACGACTTTCTATTTGTAAGAAAAAGGTCAAGGAATGTAAATGTGGTATTACATTCGTTCACGAGCAATACATAGGTTCAAGTATGTTCCATAACATTTTATGAGACAACATTTTCTAGTCAAATTTTATACCGAAAAGAAGTCATAATGAAATTTGCAAGTTGAATAGTTCGTTCGTCCGTGTGGCAATTGAATTTTCGGTCCTGAGACGAATTAGAATAGAAATATGGTTTGCAAGTTTACAACTTTACATACTATTGCCCCGCAAGGTTCTTGAGAAAAGACGAAAAATTGAATTTTGGATCTTTTAGACTTTGGAACTAAACTTGGTCTTCTACAGACTTTTTTTCATTTCAAGTTACTATTTATGAGACAACATTTTCTAGTCAAATTTTATACCGAAAAGAAGTCATAATGAAATTTGCAAGTTGAATAGTTCGTTCGTCCGTGTGACAATTGAATTTTCGGTCCTGAGACGAATTAGAATAGGAATATGGTTTGCAAGTTTACAACTTTACATACTATTGCCCCGCAAGGTTCTCGAGAAAAGCCGAAAAATTGAATTTTGGACTTTTTAGACTTTGGAACAAAACATGGTCTTCTACAGACTTTTTTTCATTTCAAGTTACAAGATATATGTATATAAGTGATAACCTGATAACAAAGACTAGGTACATAGAGTATTTGTATGAGTTGAGATATTGTATACATTGTATTCCTATGTATTACATACCTACATACATAGGAATAATGGGAAATAGGGGTAAAAGTTAGGTACCTACATATAAGTATATAAGACTAGGTACATAGAGTATTTGTATGAGTTGAGATATTGTATACATTGTATTCCTATGTATTACATACCTACATACATAGGAATGGGTGATAGGGGTAAAAGTTAGGTACATATCAGACTAGGTACATAGAGTATTTGTATGAGTTGAGATATTGTATACATTGTATTCCTATGTATTACATACCTACATACATAGGAATGGGAAATGGGGGTAAAAGTTGGGTACATATGAGTATATGAGAAAGATATTATAGGTATATGTATACATACGAGTAGGTATGACATATGAGTTTTACCCGCAAAACTTGTTTCCTTTTTGTTCTCAATTTATCTTACAATATTGTTCTGGATGTTTGTCATGAGGATGTTATACGATTCGATAGTTTCAACTTTATTTGTTTTGCTTCTCTATTATTTTCTCATGTGAGTAATTCTAGTAGGTATAAATACATAGATATTTGTCAGATAAGTACATAGAAACTACAAATAGATATTTCTTTTGTTAGTGTTAGATATATAGATATTTGTTAGATACATGCATGGGTAAATGAGTATAAAGATACATGTTTATTGTACACTATTTGTTAGATGACTACATATAGGTTTTTTTTTTTTTTTTTTTTTGTTAGATATACATATAGATACCTATTTGTTAGATAAATGCATGGGTAAAAGAGTATAAAGATACATGTTTATTGTACACTATTTGTTAGATAGATAGATAGATAGATAGGTACATAGGTATTTGTTGGCTCCCAATGACATTTTTTTCAAATAACGTTGATAACATCCTGATGGATGTCTCGCAAGAAAATCCAATACCTACATAATATTTGTTGCTCAAACCGTATTATGACTATTATGAGACTTATGAGGATATTTTGATGGTCCGGGCACAGAAAGAAAAGTTTCATTTGGATTCCAACCATATGCCATCCTGTATAAATTTAAAACGTTTCAGCAAAACATAAAATCAAGCCTCCTTACTTTCAAGAGCTTAATTTGAAAAATCCTGGGGCTTAAATTTTGAAGCAGATGACAGAACCATGGTACTGTCAAATATGTACGTATATTTATTGGGCTTATTTTTGGATTTTGAATGAAAATTTTGGATTAGATTATTTTGCATATTTTGAATTTATTTTTGAAAAATACTCTCGTTTAAAGGCACTTAGGTACCGAAACTCACGTCCTACCTAGATTTAGCTACCGATACTTTATAACATTTTATCCTCTTTATAGATACACTGAGAAATTGTTTCCTTACTATACGATAAAGAAAGTAAAAACTATAGGGTACCGACAGCCTTTTTAGTCCTTCCTTTCCTTTCCTCTACTGTAAAATCTAAAACTACTGCAGTGTATCCTACAATTTGCAGTGCGGAGTACAATTCGCAGTCTTGATTTGAAAGGAAGCTAATAGCCTTTTCTGAAAAATAATCCGATACGTTTTTCGATTTTTGAAAGCTGTTGTCTTCAAGATACGGTTACCTATTATTTTCTGGTTGGCTCTATTTGCAGTGAAAACATTGTTGACGTTGAAAAAGTTCCAATTCGGATAGGTCCTGTATTTTTGCACCTGGGTGTACCTACATACAGTTGGGTATACCAAACTGCAGTCGAAAAGAATACATGTAGGTATGAATAGAATTGCTAGATAGTAGATATAGAATTGAATAGAATTCCATAGAATAGTATCAGACTATCAGCTGCGCTAACATCATTTGCTTTCACAATGTGTTTCAATCTGGTATCATTACCACTTTCTTTTATATTACTTTGTGCACACCTTCTTACTATAAATTTTATACTGATAGCTTGAAAGTTTTGTTATTAGTTATACTGGAAAATTGAAAAGAGCTTTTTTGACACTGCAATATTTCAATATAAATAAGGAAAGTGAAAAGGTTTTTGTTTTGGAAAGAAAAATCTTATATTATAAAATCAAGATCCATTCACTCATTCACATTTCATATTCACACACTGATCGCTCTATCTCCTGAACCACAACACCTAGAAAGCTGAAATTTGGTAGAAATATTCCTTTTATAGTCTACGTGTGCAATAAGAAAGGATTTTGCGAAAATCTAAACCGATCCTGAGATATGATCAATTTTTGATCGCTAAAATATTCCATAAGAAATACACAGAGTGCAGAGACTGCGGGAGAGAAATGTTCCGCTCTCGACCAACATTTTAAGTTTCGTTTTCAACTGACACATTACTCAAAAAATTTCAATCCTTCGAAATGTGGGTCTATAGAAGAATGCTTCGTGTGAGTTGGGTGGATAAAGTGACCAACGTGGAGATCCTCAATCGACTGAAGAAAACAACTGAAATTGTTAAAACAATAAAGACTAGAAAGCTTCAATATCTTGGACATATATCAAGACACCCAGTGTTTTCTTCTTTCTTCCTACATAGGTTGGTACATCATTTTCATGTATGGTGTTTTGTGAGAGGGGAAACGGTACACTAACACGTGACCCCCCACCCTTACTAACTTATCCTCTCTTACTTATATCTTCCCCTCCCTTACTATCTCCCCCTCCATTACTATCATTCAGTGGCGTCTTCTCAGTGTAAAGCGGTGTCCAAACATAGTCGATTTTGGTCGATCGACGCGATGTCAACTGAACGGTACTATGCCTCGACAACATAGATTCACCTCGGCTATCGATCATCGAACGTCTTTAGGTTTAGGGCCCGTTAAGTTCGGCCATGCCTTTTCTACAAGTTTGGCCATGCCTCGGGATGAACTAGCGGGATTCCGGAGCGAAGCGACGGAATTCAGCTATGAAATAATAAGATCTGTTTGACTATACCTTGCTGCAAATGTATGGAATATTTTTCGTACACCTAATAAGACTGGGTCTGTGGGACCGCGGTCTGTCAGACCATCTGAGCACGAGTGGCTGACATGACGGAAAAACTTCAGACGAGGGTCTGTCAGACCATCTGAGAGACTTAGGTCTCGAGATTTTTTCTCAATCGACTGAAGAAAACAACTGAAATTGTTAAAACAATAAAGACTAGAAAGCTTCAATATCTTGGACATATATCAAGACACCCAGATAAATATGGTATACTGCTTCGTAGTCTTAAGGGGAAAGTTAAGGGGAGTAGGGGAAGAGGTAGAAAAAGGAAATCATGGATGCAAAATCTTAGAGAATGGTTCCAGGAATCTAATTCAACGCTGATTGCTAAAGTGGTGGATAATGATGATTTAGCCAATTTGATCGCCAACGTCCAGTAATGGACATGGCACACTAAGAAGAAGAATTAATTATTATTTCATTTTCCTCATCCCTGCTAGGTATCTGTCTATGACCTCTATTTCACCATTCTCGTGTATACCTTCTCTTGGCCTACGTACCTACGTTCTCCCTTCATTTCACGTATGTTCATCTTCATCCCTATATTTACGCCCTGTGGGTTCCAAGTCGAGTGGGAAGTAAAACGTGCCTAAATTAAAACCCTATACTTATCCCTACATAGGCCCTATAACGTATAGGGTTCATTGGGCTTAGGATCTTCTCATTTTCAACCTCTGACCTTTTGAACCTAATTTCGTGCCATGTGTCAATTCGCCTGACAAAAGTTACTCGTGAACGAGGATAGGTATTACGTCACATGTACAGTGTGTTTCTTAGGCCAAAACTGGCAGAAAGCTTTGAAGACAATAAATATAATTAAGTTCAACAGTGGATAATGATGATTTAGCCAATTTGATCGCCAACGTCCAGTAATGGACATGGCACACTAAGAAGAAGAATTAATTATTATTTCATTTTCCTCATCCCTGCTAGGTATCTGTCTATGACCTCTATTTCACCATTCTCGTGTATACCTTCTCTTGGCCTACGTACCTACGTTCTCCCTTCATTTCACGTATGTTCATCTTCATCCCTATATTTACGCCCTGTGGGTTCCAAGTCGAGTGGGAAGTAAAACGTTCCTAAATTAAAACCCTATACTTATACGTATAGGGTTCATTGGGCTTAGGATCTTCTCATTTTCAACCTCTGACCTTTCGAACCTAATTTAGTGTCATGTGTCAATTTGCCTGACAAACGTTACTCGTGAACGAGGATAGGTATTACGTCACATGTACAGAGTGTTTCTGAGGTCAAAACTGGCAGAAAGCTTTTATTGGAGACTCGTGAAGACTATAAATATGTGATTATGTGTTCAACATATCAGGGAATTTTGTTCGATAGAGGTTTAATTAACGTCATACCATACAAGCATGGATGAGTCGAGTGGATTGGAACACATCACATGCCTTCAGGCACACTCCATTTGTCAAGGGTTACCTTGCCCTTGAGATCAATTTAATTGAAGAAACCATTTACTGATGAACATTTGTAAACTGCTGGGTTCTCTAGTAGCGGGGTCTTTTATCCTCTATTTGGGGACAAGCTACTCGCTTCTTGTACTAACCTTACCCATTTGTTTTTTTTTTTTTTTTTTTTTTTCTTTTTTTTTCAGATGAAAATTACGACGGAATTACATCACGTTTCGGGTTGTCTGTCTAACCTCGGCTGCCTAGAGGAGACAAAACTTCGACCTCTTTGAGAAACTAAAAGTTATAATGGGGTTCGGAAAGTGCAAACTATGTATACAGGGTGGTATGGTTCAGAGGAGTAAGGAGACATTGATAGCACTTTAATGGTTATACCTGCCTTGGTGGTGTAATGATCAAGACACGCGAAAACTATAGCCTCCAGCAATCCCTCAAATTAATACTAAGAATTAAGAAACCAAAGGGATTTTCATACCGGGTCAATATTTAAATTTCCGATTCAATGTTCAATAGGTACATTAAATTTATTGAAACGGGTAAGTCTTACTAAGACTACCTAACTTTTTAAGATAATATGTACGTACCTATACTTAATATTTTGAAATTATAGTAGTTATTATTTTTTTATTTTTTATTATTTTTTTTTTTTGATTTTTTTAGACTAGGTACCTAACTTTTTAAGATAATATGTACGTAGGTACCTATACTTAATATTTTGAAATTATAGTTCTTTTTTTCAATTTTTAATCTTCAAGTGTTTTTGTTTTTAATCTTCAAAGCACAATAGCTTGTTGAACACCCTGTATTCAATTATCCAATCTACATAATCACTCCCTGGGATTCTTTTGATTTTTAATCTTCAAGTGTTTTTGTTTTTAATCTTCAAAGCACAATGACTTGTTGAACACCCTGTATTCAATTATCCAATCTACATAATCACTCCCTGGGATTCGTCTACCTTAATTTTCTCCAGGATACCCTGTCTACAATTTACTTAATAGTAACTCCTATCTATATTGTCTATCTATTATCTATGTACTTTGATTTTTAATCTTCAAGTGTTTTTGTTTTTAATCTTCAAAGCACAATGACTTGTTGAACACCCTGTATTCAATTATCCAATCTACCTACATAATCACTCCCTGCTGGGATTCGTCTACCTTAATTTTCTCCAGGATACCCTGTCTACAATTTACTTTATAGTAGGTAACTCCTATCTATTTTGTCTATCTACTATCTATGTATATAACTAGTAGGTAACTATCCATTTACTTTATATGCTGTCTTGTTACCTATTGTCTACTTCGACCTCAAAGTAACAAACTCTGTCCTTGTGCTTAACTGTCGAACAGAGATTCAATCATTTGCATGTTCCACTTCAAACTTTGGGTTCTAGAGTTTCCAGTTTCCACAGAACTTTGTTGAAGAAAATAGGTGGGTGACCTTTTCAACAATAGATTGTAACTAGGCAATGCACGTTTTAGAAACGTAAAACTGAAAAGATAATAAGTATTAATCCTTTTCATTTGGTTGAGTGGAAGAGCTCACAGTGTGGGAGTTCTGCCATTAATGCCGAAGAAGAAGGAGGAGGGGAAGAAGAAGAAGGAGGAGGAGGAGAAGAAGAAGGAGGAGGAGAAAGTGGAAGAAAAACAATAACAACAACAAAAACAATCAATATTGGATTTTCAAAATTAATGTTGGAAACTTTCACTCATTACCATTTTTCCCAACTTTTTCCTAATGTCATTTACAAATTTATCCATATTATTATTATTATTTTCAAGGCTTTACATTTTCTCGCCGGCAGAGTCTGTGGAAAATGAAATTGAATGTGATAATTTTTTTTTTAAAAAATATTAAAAAAAAAAAAAAAAAAAAAAACGCTATTTCCATGTTATTTCTCTGATAGGGGAGCACTGGAAATAATGAAAGCATCCTGATAGGCCATTTTTGCTTTGAATACGTCACTTCCCTAATTAATTTCAAAATTGAGACCCAAAATTAGGGTTTTTCAATTCTGGGCTTAAGGCAATTTCAGATAATCCTTTTTAAAAATCACCCTGTATGTATTAGCCCAGGTAGTGAGGTATCAATGCAGGAATTAGGATAATATTGAAATATTCCATTATAAAATGTAATTCCATCTCTTGGGAATGGGAAAATCTTTTCCAGAAGGCAAAGAGGAGAATCGATAAGAAGATGAAAATGATTAGGTAATAATATCTGGTAACACTTCCTGACACCGATATGTTCTACCTTATTTACTAGGTAGCTCTTAAATTTGTGTCCCAGATCCTTTTTCATCCGACAACGCCTTTCAAATTAGCTTATTTTTCCAATTTCGTGAGAGAAAGCCGAAAGATTGGAGAAGACATTTGGAAAGCAGGGGTGCGTTTCTGAGAGCAACTTTGCAATTTATAATATTATATTCGATTTTTTCACTAGCATCTTTCAAAAATCATTCTCATCTCATTTTCACATCACTTCTCTACAATTCTTCTGTTTTTTGATTTTGTGACAAGTTGTATTCAAGTTGGTAATGCATTCGTTGAATCGGTAACAGGCAAAGAGGAGAATCGATAAGTAAATAAGATGAAAATGATTAGGTAATAATATCTGGTAACACTTCCTGACATCAATTTATGTTCTACCTTATTTACTAGGGAGCTCTTAAATTTGATGTGTCCCAGATCCTTTTTTTCCTCCGACAACGCCTTTCAAATTAGCTTATTTTTCCAATTTCGAGAGAGAAAGGCGAAAGATTGGATAAGACATTTGGAAAGCAGGGGTGCGTTTCTGAGAGCAACTTTGCACTTTACAATATTATATTTGATTTTTCCACTAGCATCTTTCAAAAATCATTCTCATCTCATTTTCACATCGCTTCTCTACAATTCTTCTGTTTTTTGATGTGTGACAAGTTGTATTCAAGTTGGTAATGCATTCCTTGAATCGGTAATGAATCCCACACAGTCATAATCTTGTCCAGCTTACACTTTACACTCCACAGCTGAAATGCTGTTTCAATTTCAATGCCATAGTAATCAAGTGCTCCTACCACAGTCGATTCTGCAATTTGCTTCGTGCATTCTGCTTCCCAACGCTATGCCACCTATTCCCACTATGCCCCAAGTAACATTACCCCTATTCCCGAAGCCCACAGGTATAAATTCCTGTGATTTATACAGCTCCCTATCAGACATTGTGCAACATCTGGCCAGCAGAAAGAAAGCCAGCAGCAAACAACGAGTAACCAATACACACGTTATTACCCTATT
>NW_007380146.1:10978-29592 GCF_000475195.1 Diaphorina citri | reverse complement strand
AAAAATGGGTAAAAATTTTCGAAAAACCTTTCAGTTTAGAAAACTTATGTTCCAAAGTAAATTTAAAATAGAAAAAAAAACTTCTTTAGGGATCTCCATACTGATAAATTTAAATTAAAAAAAAAAAATAGTTAAATATTGCGGTGAAGCATTTCCAGCCTCACTTTTCTACCTTCTTCGGTATCCATCGAATTTTACCTCCTTGAATGACCTTGAAAAGAATGCAGAAAGATCCTGCAAAAATCTAAAGGTCATTGACCTCGCACTTCGAGCGTTGCGCATTGCCTAACTTCCCTATTTAGAAGGCATTCTGTTCTCTCTTCCCTTTACCTTTAAAACCTATCACTATCACTCAAAAAGTACCAAGCTACCAAACCAGCTTATATATAGTTAGCTTGGTTGGCAGTACGTCTGTCTCGTAAGTGCTAGGCCGCGGGTTCGATTTCCGCCCGAGGCGAATTTGATCCTGTAGGGATAAGGTTCGTTCTCGGACTGACTGGTTTTTTCTTATCCTGTCTTCCTTCTCTCTTCGATTTCGGGACGATGAGACCTTAGCGGTTACAGTTCGCTCTATCAAACCTCTTCAAACAAGCATAGTGTAACACAAAATAACAAAGACCAGGTGCCAAGTTGTTATTGCTTTATAAAATAATTTTATTATTTTTTTTAGTCAGAAAAATAAGATATTTACAAAGTAATTACAAAAGAATACCTAATTAGGCAATTGAAATTATTATTCTTAAAATGTCCGACATCACAGTAAATTTTTGCTCAAAAAATACTGATTGGTCGAAGCTAGAGGAATCAGCAAAAAGTACCTAACAAACTACCCTTTCCTAGACGAGTAGTGTTGTGTAAAGAGCGAGTTTATTTTATTTTTTCTGTCAAAGCAGTGTGGACGGTTTCAGTCATCGATCGACGGCCGTTGACCATGTGTGGACACAGCTTTAGAGCAGTGGTTCTCAAACTTTTTTGCATGGCGCCCCCTTTGGGCATATTCTCATTTTTTCATATTCTCATATTTTTAATAATAAAGTAGGTAGGTAGGTGTTGTGCATCAACCTTGACCAAGAATGTCAACAAAGGATACAAAGGAAAAGCTTGCAAGGAAAAGCTCGCGCCCCCCCCTGATTTGTCTCCACGCCCCCCAGTTTGAGAACCTCTGCTTTAGAGCAATCACTTTTGCAACTCTCCATGAGGAAGTGTCCTGATATTCCTAAATATTTCCTCCAAGCCACACTCACACGCGCTGCCTGGCAACCGCCGGTAAAGCCACTTGAAGCGTCGTCCAGAAGAGTTTGTTCGAATCGAGGCCCGCCATGTTGGATTCGACTACAGCGCTCGCAGCGGTGGCGGGATAAGTGAACAGTTTGATATGCTTGAGAAGAGCCACCAGTTGCTCACCGTGGTCCGAAGTGTAGAGATCCTTCTTCGGGGGTAAAGGCTGTAAAAGGGAAACAGAGGAACGATGAGTTTTTGTTTAGGAAGTGTGGTTTTTTTTTTTTTTTTTTTTTTTTTTTTTTTTTTTTTTTTTTTTTTTTTTTTTTTTTTTTTTTTTATAGCCCCAGAACTGTTTAAAGATTTACTATAGGGTGCACTCAGGGACTTGGGTTAGAACCTCCCATTCTACCTTTAGATTTAGTACATCAAAAAAGACGACTGGAACAGAACACTTTTTTTGTGTGAAGAGCTTTGATAGAAGAAACTTTGACCACGGAGGTCTTATCGTCCCGAAATCGAAGAGAGAAGGACGACCAGGATAGGAGAAAGCCAGCCGTTCTGAGAACGAACCTTACCTGTTTAGGATAAAATTCGCCCTGGGCGGGAATCGAACCCGCGACCTAGTGCTTACAAGACAGACGCGCTACCCTTGAAACTACCTAGACTGACCGCTGTTGGAAGCCCATTTTTGGAAGTTTTGATCGAATCTAAGAGGACGTTCGGAAAAAATCGTTTGGAACTCACGAGAAAGGGGAACGGGGGCCGGGAATCAAACCCACAACCTAGTGCTTACAAGGCATACGCGCTACCCTTCCAACTACCTAGACTGACCGCTGTTGGAAGCCCATTTTTGAAGTTTTGATCGAATCTGAGAGGACGTTCGGAAAAAATCGTGTGAAACTCACTAGAAATGGGAACGGGCCTTTAAAGCCTAATTCACACGATCCATCAAACTCACCTCAAGTGCAATACACACGATGCTATCCGCCGCCTTGTACTTAGTCAAACTGTTCAGGTTCGTATACAGGGAGTCCCGGGGGCCATGAATATACAGGATGCTCCTACACACCGCGGCCACTTGGTCGATACTAGGGCTGCCCTCTTCTTGCTGGTCGAGGAGGTGTAGTTTCACCCTGTATTTGGACTGGAGGAGGGGAAGGAGGTGTTGTTGGAGATCAAACAGTTCAGGTTCGTATACAGGGAGTCCCGGGGGCCATGAATATACAGGATGCTCCTACACACCGCGGCCACTTGGTCGATACTGGGGCTCCCCTCTTCTTGCTGGTCGAGGAGGTGTAGTTTCACCCTGTATTTAGACTGGAGGAGAGGAAGGAGGTGTTGTTGGAGCCGGGTCTCGTGCGAGAGGTTGTAGCAGAGGAGAAGGTCGTGCTCGTACGAGTCGTCCACTGGAAAAGATGGAAGGGAATGGTGGAGGTGAAATTTTATTATTTATTTATGGGACTAACCTTTTTACAACCATGGGCAGGCCAGGATTTTGCCAAGGGGGGAGAGAATGGCTTACCGCGGGGCGAGGTTAGAAACTCCCTAAATTTCGGAGTCCAACCCACAACCCACAGTAAAGGAACTAAATAAAAACCTATGTAAAAAGGCTTTTCTACTAAGGAACCAGAATTTTTGAGAATCCATTACAAAAAGAATTACCTCTATGTTTGTTGATAGCTCTATTCAAGGCCGTAATTAAGGGGGGAGTAAGGGGGCCCGGGCCCCCCTCGGGCTTCATTTTAACTTCTTCACCATGGGGTGGACTCCGTAAATTTGGAGCTTCGGTTTTCGTTATACTTGTAGCTATGTTTTCAGACTCTTCCATACTACCCTGTTTGATAGATCTCTGGTAAGGTGTGTCCACACATAGTCGACACCTGTCGA
The DNA here is from genome assembly GCF_000475195.1 of Diaphorina citri. Classification (NCBI taxonomy): domain Eukaryota; kingdom Metazoa; phylum Arthropoda; class Insecta; order Hemiptera; family Psyllidae; genus Diaphorina; species Diaphorina citri. The sequence goes on along the minus strand of NW_007380146.1, from coordinate 26,484 downwards.
TCGACGAGGTGAATCTATCTTGTCGAGGCAGTGTGGACGGTTTCAGTCAACATCGATCGACGGCCGTCGACTCTGTAGCAGATACTTGGCAAGTTAGTCAGCTCCCATGGCGTAGTGATCACTGCGCTCGCCTTGCACGCGGGAGACCCGGGTTCGATTCCCGGCGCCATGTATACCAACATACCTCTTTGATAGCATAATGGCAATTAGGGCAAAACTTACCAGGCGATGCACAGGGATCGGAAGATAGAGGTAGATGTAAGGCGAGTATCGAATGAGGACGCACAGAGCAGAATAAATGAGATCACAACCCACTATGAGCACTACCCAGGTATCTTCCTCCGGTAGATGAGCGGCGCTCTTGGTGTACACCTGGAAATTAAAAAAAGGAGATGTTGTCATTTTATTTTGAAATTTTTTTGATCAGTGTTCTGAAGATGCCATCAGGAGATGCGAAACATGTCAACTCATTGTAATTTTATTTAATAATATGTATAGTCTTCCAAAGCCTATAATGCTCCTCTTCATCCTCTTCTCTTCTTTCTTCTGTAGTGCACTATCCGTTTCGGATGTTGCGACCAGCCCTGCTAGTTTGACTTTGTTCACAGCTATCGGAAGAGTCACCGATGTTTTTGCCTGTCCATTTTCTGAAATTGGTGTAGCCAAACATTATACGCGATAATACTCGTACACCTCAGTAAAATCAGTTTATAAAATCAGCTCGTACATAATCAAAACTGGCTTTTTGCATAGACTATTCGATAATTAGGTCAAGATCACCTTCTTTGAGGACAGTGATCATGGTCTTGGATTGATCAGCCGTGTTGCTGATATAACACTGGTAGGTTTCCCAAGTCAGCAGTAGACCACTCCTCAATCAGCAGAAGCACCCCCACACTTGATTGTCATCTCTGCAAACAAATAGATAAAGAATCAGTATCGCTATAAACGTAGGTATAAACCACGTGAATTAATCACAAAATACCGACAAAACAACAACAATGCCCTAGTAGGAGTCCACAACGGAGTCCTGACCCTTGACCATAGTATCGACCCAAGAGAAAATAAATTAACCATGCTAATGAATAGAAGTGTCCTCAAGGGAGCTTTGACCACAGCTCCGACCCTGGCATAAAATGAAGGAATTGAGCCTAGTATTATTTCTGCAATGGTCGATGGTTTGGGATACATTTTCGATAGTATTCTAACTTCATAATTTTCAAGCATATTTAAATAAGCAGGAGATTTCAGGCTCCGTTGTGGACACACTGACTGGTGCGAGAGTCGATGGTCTCGGCAATGATCGATGGCTCTATGGTGCAGTCCAGGGTCAATGGTTGTGAAAGTGCACTTGAGAAAATTAACCGATTTTACTATGCTTACCTGGTTACTACTTTGGTCCGATTGGCCAGAGATTTGGTGCTTCCGATCTTCTCCCATCGAACTTCGGTCCTGGCGTCTGGGAGTTCGATTCGACCTGAGGGAGAGAATTAAAACTGAGTAAGAAGGGGTCTAGAAATGCTTCGTGAAATAGCACCCTTCAGAGTCCACTTATCAGGGGGACCGAGCTATATTGTTCTTCTTTACCGTAGGGCAGCCTCCAAAAATTTGGAGCATCGAGCCTTTAAGACCGCCTAGTTAGCTTGGAGGGTAGCGCGTCTGCCTTGTAAGCGCAAGGTCGCGGGTTCGATTCCAGCCGGGGGCGGATTTTATCCTGCACAGATAAGGTTCGTTCTCGGAACAACTGCCTTTCTCCTATCCGGTCCTCTTTCTCTCTTCGCTGTGGGACGATAAGACATCAGCACAGTTCCCTCTAACAAACCCCCTAAAAAATAGTTTTAGCCTAACATTGGCTACTTGCCCAATCACCAGCTATAACAATACACTTTGCGAGAAAAGACTGCAATAAAACCATTACCTCACTCATGCCTGCAATTGAATTATGAGCTAACGCAAAACAAATTTCCAGGGAAAATGGGAAACATCCACACACATTTTTCAAAATTTTGTTGAGGTATCAAGTACATAGAACACCAGAACCACGTAAATTTTATTGGCCTAAGTCTAAAGAGGAAATGTTTTTTGTCAGATAATAAACGGAAAGCGTCACATATTTTGCAAAATTTTGCTGAGGTAATAAGCAGAACCACATAAATTTTATTGGCCTAAAATCTCTAAAATTAAAAGAGGAAGCAGTTTTCGTCACATAAATGTCAGTGCATTTTGCTGAATATCATGGGATATTACGGTATTCTCGAGGTGCATCATGGATATTTTACTTAGAAATAACAATAAAACATTCGCAAGAATAATATTCTCAAATTGAAAGATTTTATTCAAAAAGATCCTAAACTAAAGGGTGTCCCAATAAGAACGCAAGATTTGAAAGGGTCATTATTTTGTTATGACTTGATTTATCTACCGCAATCTTTGACATATTGATTGTAAACATATCAAATGGGACACCCTTGAGTATAGCTTGCTATACTGTAGTAATAGAAAGTAAAAATATTGAACTTTAGCCAAAGGGTCGGGCCGGTCCTTTTTAAAAAGGTTTGATGGAGTGCACTTTAAAAACTAATGTCTCATCGTCCCGAAATCGAAGAGATGGAGACAGGATAGGAGAAAGACAGCCGTTCCGAGAACGAACCTTATCTGTTTAGGATAAAATCCATCCCGGGCGGAAATCGAACCCGCGGCCTAGCGCTTACAAGGCAGGCGCGCCATCTCCAAGCGAACTAAACTTACTGGGTATTTTTCGAGGATTGTACTCACTAATTCGCGATTCGCGGCTGGACAGCCCCAAAGGATAGGTTAGGCTTCTACAAATCTACTAACTCGCGAATGTCTTTGAAATAATTGAGTAAATTGAGAGATTAAGATAAATAGGTGGGTAATAATTAAAATTCTTTTTGGAATCGATTCTGAACATTCCACATGAGAAAAAGGCCGTTTTACTCGAGAATTACCTGCGCAGGCCAAGGTCCTTCTTCCATGAAGTGTTCAATTTTATCTGAAGTAGTTCAGAAGAACGCATTAAACTCAATGTACCTCATACCTATCCTAAATTAAGACTAAATTCGATGACTCATATTTTGAGCTAAGATTTGCGACCATAGAGCCTGAACTTGTCAGAACAAGTCAGACTCATACATACTTAACCGCTATTTATTGTTCTTAATTCTTCTTTTTCTTCGCCTTTTCCCGTGACGGGGTTGGCATTTTTCGTCAGCATCTCAATTAGCCCCAACTAGGGTGATTGTTTTGGGCTGACATTTGTTTCTGGCTACAAATTTTTGAAAGGGTCATTATTTTGTTATGACTTGATTTATCTACCGCAATCTTTGACATATTGATTGTAAACATATCAAATGGGACACCCTTTAGTATAGCTTGCTATACTGTAGTAATAGAAAGTAAAAATATTGAACTTTAGCCAAAGGGTGGGGTCGGTTCTTTTTAAAAAGGTTTGATGGAGCGCACTTTAAAAACTAATGTCTCATCGTCCCGAAATCGAAGAGATGGAGACAGGATAGGAGAAAGACAGCCGTTCCGAGAACGAACCTTATCTATTTAGGATAAAATCCATCCCGGGCGGAAATCGAACCCGCGGCCTAGCGCTTACAAGGCAGGCGCGCTGTTGTTCTCCAAGGGAACTAAACTTACTGGGCATTTTTCGAGGATTGTACTCACTAATTCGCGGCTGGACAGCCCCAAAGGATGGGTTAGGCTTCTACGAATCTACTAACTCGCGAATGTCTTTGAAATAATTGAGTAAATTGAGAGATTAAGATAAATAGGTAGGTAATAATTAAAATTCTTTTTCGAATCGATTCTGAACAACTGAACATTCCACATGAAAAAAAGGCCGTTTTACTCGAAAATTACCTGCGCAGGCCAAGGTCCTTCTTCCATGAAGTGTTCAATTTTATCTGAAGTAGTTCAGAAGAACGCATTAAACTCAATGTACCTCATACCTATCCTAAATTAAGACTAAATTCTATGACTCATATGTATTTTGAGCTAAGATTTGCGACCATAGAGGCTGAACTTGTCAGAACAAGTCAGACTCATACCTCATACATACTTAATAACCGATATTTATGTTTGTTCTTAATTCTTCTTTTTCTTCGCCTCTTCCCGTGACGGGGTTGGCATTTTTCGTCAGCATCTCAATTAGCCCCAACTAGGGTGATTGTTTTGGGCTGACAATTGTTTTGGGCTACAAATTTTACGAGTGGACGGCCTTCGCACTCAACCTTTGCTTTTTCTTTAGCAAGGGAAATACAGGCTAGAATACTCCCTGTGTTTTGTTAGATACATATGTTTGTTCTTTAATAGGTACTTAAATAATACCTATGTTTATTTTGTAAAATGTACTCCCCATATTGTATGAAATATATGAGACCTTGGTTAGACTGCGGGGGAAAAGGGACTTTTCAGTCCTATCCCAGCAGGATAAACAAGGTATATTCTATTCTATTCTATAATACCTACATATGTAAACATTTTGAGATGTTTCTTTCTATGTGCCAGCCTGGTTACTCGTAGCTTGAAGGGCTGGCCCGCTTTAGAGCAATCACTTTTGCAACTCTCCATGAGGAAGTGTCCTGATATTCCTAAATATTTCCTCCAAGCCACACTCACACGCGCTGTCTAGCAACCGCCGGTAAAGCCACTTGAAGCGTCGTCCAGAAGAGTTTGATCGAATCGAGACCCGCCATGTTGGATTCGACTACAGCGCTCGCAGCGGTGGCGGGATAAGTGAACAGTTTGATATGCTTGAGAAGAGCCACCAGTTGCTCACCGTGGTCCGAAGTGTAGAGATCCTTCTTCGGGGGTAAAGGCTGTAAAAGGGAAACAGAGGAACGATGAGTTTTTGTTTATTTGTTTGTTGTTGTTTCTTTATTTGTTTATTTATTTTTTTTATCGCCCCAGAACTGATTAAAGATTTACTATAGGGTGCACTCAGGGACTTGGGTTAGAACCTCCCATTCTACCTTTAGATTTAGTACATCAAAAGAGACGACTGGAACAGAACACTTTTTTGTGTGAAGAGGGTTAGTGTCATATGCCAGCCTTCCTAGCAACAGACGCGTTACCTAGCGCGTCTGTTTACGCGCTAGGTCGCGTGTTAGATTCCCGCCCTGGCCGAACTTTATCCTAAACAGATTAGGTTCGTTCTCGGAACGACTGGCTTTCTCCTATCCTGTCAACTTCTGTCTTCGCTTTCGGGACGATAAGACCTCAGTAGTTACAATTCCCTCTATCAATCCTCTTGAAAAATAACTTCTCTTTTATTTAGACTGCCCGCTTTGCTAATCTTCCATTATACTAATAGTTTCTTGCACCCTCTGTGATAGTGGAAACTAGGGACACTATTATCTGAATGGCAGGTATACTTAGATTGACCACGGAGGTCTTATCGTCCCGAAATCGAAGAGAGAAGGACGACCAGGATAGGAGAAAGCCAGCCGTTCTGAGAACGAACCTTATCTGTTTAGGATAAAGTTCGCCCCAGGCGGGAATCGAACCCACGACCTAGTGCTTACAAGGCATACGCGCTTCTCTTCAAACTACCTAGACTGACCGCTGTTGGAAGCCCATTTTTGGAAGTTTTGATCGAATCTGAAAGGACGTTCGGAAAAAATCGTGTGAAACTCACGAGAAATGGGAACGGTATGGAAAAGAGAGAACAATGAGTTAGTAACAATAGAATAGAAAAGAATGGAATGGAATTTACTTTGTTAACCTACTGAGACGAAACTGAAAAGTCCCTTTACACCTGCAATGTAACAGTTTATGGGACTGGGTCCGTAACTCGGTATACACCTAGGGAAATAATAGGCCTTAGTAAAAGCCTAAAACGTACCTCAGCAGTTGGCTAAACCACCGAGGCAAGTTCATTGAACGAACTTGAAAGCAAACTTGAGTACGTTTTTTGTTCGAGTCAATATAACATTTCAAACGGTTGGTTGGTCCAATTTTGGTTAAATTTGATGAAAATATTCAAATATTAGGGGAAATTTTCTAAATAGTTATTGGGCTCCCTCGGTTCATATGGATCCTACACTTTGAGAAACAGTCCCCCGGGGAATCGAACCCACGACCTTCCTACTCACCGTAAATCGTCAGCTCCATGGAGTGGACGATCATTTCAGCGTCGTTTCGAATGACGCAGGTGTAGTTGCCCGCATCGGACGGCGTGACGCTTTGAGTGTAAATGGTCTGGTTGGTGGACTCGGGATAGATGATGAAGTTTGACACCGGGGTGGGCCATGGGTAGGGCTTGTTATCCTTGAACCTGGAATGGAAGGAGGAGGGTTAGGTAGAACGCAAAAAGGCTTTAGATCACCAATATAATTGGGGGAAATTTCACAACCTAACTCGTAGGTAGGTACAATACTGTGTAATGGCTGTCTTCCACGAAGCCAGTTTACACGGGAGTGGGCCACGGGTGGGGCTTGCCGTCCTTGAACAGGAGGAGGGTTAGGTAGAACGCAAAAAAGATTTTAATTGCCAATACTGTGTAATGGCTGGATTATACGAGGCCAGTAGCTAGACTGCAAGTGGCGTCAAGTAATCCAGGCATAAGATGAAACCACAGTAATCCTGAGGATACAATGTTCCGTAAAATTAAGTTTACGTTTCAATGAGTCACTCATGTGGTCAAATCATCAACCTCAAGAGTATAAAGAATTCATGTAAAGCGCCTAAAAAAAAGTTACAAAGTCAACTAATTTTCAACGTATTTTTAATTGCCAATACTGTGTAATGGCTGGATTATACGAGGCCAGTAGCTAGACTGCAAGTGGCGTCAAGTAATCCAGGCATAAGATGGAACCACAGTCATGCTGAGGATACAATACGAAACAAACTAATGACCATGCTAATATGACTACTCACGTTCCACAAATAGAAACCATTCGTATTACCATGAGCAAACTTCCAAACTCCAAGTCCCTCACGATTGGTCGGCAGCTATTATTATTATTAATAATATTTTAAATAATGATAATAGTAATAGAATAATAATATTATAGCTCAATTGAGAGGTCTCAGAAAACCCCAAGAGTTCTTGGAAACCCCAGCTGATAACAATGCGCTTAGCGTTGCACCTTTCCTGTGAGACCGAACACCAGAACGTATTAATTAATATTTTTCATATTTAATTCTTTTTCCTTCTTACTTTCCTTGTTCCACCATCTTCTTCTTCTTTCTTCTACCACCTCTCCCTTTTTGTTCTTCTCCTATTTCTTCTCCTCCTCCTTCTGTGTCTTCTTCTTTTCATCGTTCTTCTTTCTGCACCTCCTCCTGGTTCTTTTTATTTGTTCTTCCTCCTCTTCTCCTCCTCCTTATCCTTCTTCTTTTTCTCTTTCTTCTTTCTGCACCTTCTTCTATTCTGTGTAATTGTTCTCCCTCCTCTTCTCCTTCTCCTCCTCCTCCTCCTTTTCTGGTAAGCATTGTTCTTGTTTTTGGACCTTGGCAATGAGTGCGGACCAAAGGAAATAGACCGTGACGAGGAAAGTCATGTGAAGTTCACACCATTTATTATTATTATTATTATTAGTTTAAAAAAAAAGCAGTTTTTTTCCTCGTTGTGAGAGGAAGTGTGTGTCTCACGCCGACATCCCGTGCGGTTGAAGTAGAAGACTTGCACACCGGATTGCTCGGCAAAACTCGGACGCACGTGCAATATTTTTCTCTCTCTCCTCTTCGGATTTATTTTTTAAGACTAAAATAACCAAGTAGGTACCTACTTACATTTTTGCCCCTAGATAGCCATCGCTCCCTTTATCGCTCCTTTTATTGATCGCCCCCCATATTGCCCCCATGGGCTTCATCGCCCCCATGAAAATCTCCATCGCCCAGGTTGGGAAACACTGCTCTAGACTCGCTAACTTTGAACTCTAAAACCTACCGCTATACCCTAGTTTGCAAAGGGTCTATTTTGCATTCTACAGTGCCAAAGGTCTTTTACAAGTCTCTCAACGGGACTTCTCCGTTGAATCATAAATCAAAGAAAACAGGACACGGTGAATTTCCTGGAATCTCTTTTTATTTAAAAACAAAAATGAATAAATAAAACAAATAAATAAAAACTCACTGACGTTTCTGTTTAATGTTTTTATTAAAAAGTGCCGCTATGGGACAGGTTAAAACTTGTTAAGGGACGAACAAGAGTTCCTTTCAACCTTTTTTGTTGTAAGATAATGTTGTGTTTGCTTTTTCCACTTTAAATGGAATTAGGTATGAATTGAAAAGGAATTGAATTGAATCATTAATTTAAATGGAATTGAATTAAGTTCTTTTTAAAGGAGCCTTCAATGTCACAGAATAAAGTGGTAATAGGTTTCTCTTTGAAAATGCAATTTTCTTGTTAAATTTCGAAAGTGAAAGATCAATTTATACTTATAAACATTACCTGCCTACCATTCATAAATAGGGAGGTACATACTACCAATAATATTCCAATAGTTCCTTATCAGAAGACCCAAATTTATGATTCTATTGGTGGAGATGGCAAAACTCCCGCCCTGTTATTACATATTAGTTTAGATGTTAAAACTACGAACTCCAAGTTTTCCAGTAAGTAGGAATGTATGAAGGTACTGTCTTAGTCGTTAGCCGAAAGGTCTATTTTCAAGCCAGCCGAGTTAGCTTGGAAAGCGCGCCTGTCTTGTAAGCGCTAGGTCACGGGTTCGATTCTCACCCGGGCGGACTTTATCCTAAACAGATAAGGTTCGTTCTCGGAAAAGCTGACTTTCTCCTATCCTGTACAATGTCCCTCTGCGTTCTCGGAACGATAAGACCTCCGTTGTTACAATTCTCTCTATCAAACCTCTGTCGCACTAAAGATCCTAGCAGTCATACTACCCTTTTTACAGTGACCAAAACTTCAGTCAGGTGTAAATAGGTCTTAAAACTGGTGTGGTCCTTTCAAGAGTCCCAAATCACAAGTAATCGCTAACTGCTGATCATGATTACTCTCTTGAGGCTCATTTAACTCATTTTCCTCCGTTGGAAAGGTCAAACTCCCAAATCACAAGTAATCGCTAACTGCTGATCATGATTACTCTCTTGAGGCTCATTTAACTCATTTTCCCCCGTTGGAAAGGTCAAACTCCGTTTTGTTTGGAACTAATGACCAATTTCTTAGTATTGGCATACTTCACCTTGTTCACAGAGGAAATTTCAAATAAAAAGGGTTGTGCGGGAACAATAGGAGAGCATAATGGCAATAAAAGGAGAACTTGAACAAAACATAACAATCTCATAATAGTCATAATCTACCTGAGAAATTGAACCCATTATTAAAGAAGGGCTCTAACCCGGGTTACGGCCTTTCCATAACAATCTCATAATAGTCATAATCTACCTGAGAAATTGAACCCTTTATTAAAGAAGGGCTCTAACCCGGGTTACGCCCTTTCTGAACGGATTTTCTAATGTGGAATGTTGTTGAGAATCAGTCCCATAAAGAATCATGTTGATATTTACGTTATTCATTAAGATGCAGGAGTATTAGTAAAGCTCTCCCAAAAGTTTTCAATGGAAATCAAAATCATCAAAACTGTGTGCTTTTTTTCGAGGGTTAATAGTGGAAACTGTAGGTACCTAACAACGAAGGCCTTATCGTCCCGAAATGGAACAGAGAAAGAAGACCGGATAGGAGAAAGTCAGTCGTTCTGAGAACGAACCGACTTAGCGAACCTTTCCAATAGTTTTCAATGGAAATCAAAAAAACTTCAAATTTGTTCTACTCTCTCAATTTGTCATCCCCAGGTCCTCCTTGATTAAAACTCCTCAATTGCAGTGGAGGGAAATGTTAGTTTTGTTCACAGAACCACTGTAAAGAATAGGTACCACTGTGTAAAGAACGTATCCCATTAGTTTAAACTTTAAACCCGAAGCGGCTTTTGTTCGAGGTAATACGGTGGTAGGTCTGCGTCCCCAAATATCCCGAGCTCGATTTCCAGAATCAACAAAAAATTTGCACTCGCACTTCGATTGCTAATATTTCAACGGGCGGACTCTCGTGCTGAAAACTCTATTGCTCCGTGCTCCCATAATTACAAAAAAGTAGGTATATTCAACGGAATACTTTCTGGTGTTCATAATGACCCACCTACATAGTATTAGTAATCCAATTAATCGAGCACAATAATTTCTAGAAATAATAGTTATGTAGTTATCCGTGTAGTCGTAACTACATACTACGTATGTACATAAAACATCGCACATACGTAGGTCATAGGTAGGTACAGCTATTACATTTCTGAGCTTTTTCAAAACTAAAGTCTTGAGTAGCGGCCGAGTCGTACATTTCTCGAGGTTCGTCCCAAGGAGACTTTTGATCTACATTTTATAAAGAACCTCTTTGCAAAGATTGATAGACTTGGGCTGAAACCCAGCCGAGGCATGGAATTTTATCCCCATTTTGAGAAATTGGCCACATATAATAGTGCAGCTCTAAGGGTTAGGTGGTAGAGAACGCCTCCGGTGTTAACCTCGCCTATTGGTTACCTTGCCAAGAGTCTACTACTAAACAAAATAACTATCACCACTATATTTTGGAAAACGAAGGTAGGTTTCGCAAAACACAATTTGATGAGTTTTTGAAAATTTCTAATCTATTCTATTCCTGATATTCAAGTATTTGGGGCCCTTAAGAGACCCTTGTCACAGTAGTACTTAGATATACAGGGTGTCCAACCTCAGAGTGCCCCATAGGAAATCAACCCGTAAAATCGATTTTAGCCCCATAAAAGTCTTCACTAAGTTCGGGCCAACAAAACATTCTTATGTAAATTTTAACGAGGAATTGATTTTTTAAACGTGGAATTTATAGACTCGAAAAGTGTACGGGAGCTTTTATGAGGAAAAAAATGGGATAAGGAAAGTAAAAAAAACTGGTTTTACATGTTGATTTCCCATGGGACAGTTTCAAATTGAACAAATGAACACCCTGTTTGGTGTCCCAATATTTCCAACTGTTTTGAAAACACAATAGCACAGATCACCATTCCAAATAGGTACCTTTTTATCTCCTACTTTCCATTCTGCTCTTTTTCCTTTTAAATGAAAAAAAGATAAAAGAAATCATCAAGGTGTCTTTTGTGAGAATCGAACCCTAATGTCACGGGTGACCCGAAAACGAAAAAGACATTTTGAGAGGACTAGCTTTTTTTTTAGGGAATTGAGCCGTGCCCAAAATTTGCTCCTTATTATTATTAGGATAGTCTGGCTGGAGGACTTTGAACAGGGAGGATACCAGCTCGAAATATCCTTGCTAAAGAAATAGCAAAGGTTGAGTGCGAAGGGTATCCACTCGTAAAATTTATTTTATTTATTTTATTTTTACACAGTTTAGCAACAAAGGCCATTTGCGGCCTCGTAAAATTTATGTAGCCAAAAAAGGAATACGAAGCAAAGGTTCAGTGCGAAGGGCTCACTCGTACAAAATTTTGTAGCCAAAACCAAATGTCAGCCAAGAGCAATCACCCTAGGGCGCCGACCCCGTCTTCTTCTTCGCCTTTTCCCATGTTCAGATGGGGTCGGCGTTTGTCGTCGGCCTCTAACAGCTTTTAGAGTGATCGCTTTGAGGCCAACTGGTTTTGGCTAAACAAAATTTTCCGAGTGGGGTGCCCTTCGCACTCAACCTGCGCTATATTGAGGCCAACTGGTTTTGGCTAAACAAAATTTTCCGAGTGGGGTGCCCTTCGCACTCAACCTTCGCTATTGATATAGCGTGAGGAAAATTTGGACTAGTCAGTCAGACGGTCTAAGGCTGTGTGCCCAACATAAGGATTTTTATACCTACCCTCTAGAATAGCAAAGCTCCCTAGAAGAGGCAAAGGAAGTAACAACAATAGACCATCATGATCATCAGCTACACAATGGCTAGGGGTCACAATCACACCTTTATATAACGAGGACTTCCATTTCTACCTGTGGACACCTTTCAAGTATCTTTATCTACCAAGAAGTAAATACAAACCTTTTAAGTACCTATCTGAATCTACCAAGAAGTAGAGAATGCAAAGATTATAAAGAAGTTTACAAAATAGTACTCAGTATTCTATATTCAAAACCAAGAACCTCAATCCTGAGACAATCCACGTTGGTAAAATTCAACCTAAGAGCCTCCTTGACTAATAATTCTCACCTACTCTTTTCCTTACTATATAGTAGTATCATTACAACATAACGACAGTCAACTTATTAAAAAAAGGTCATTTACCTACCTAAATACTTTCCATTTTTTCAAGCTTTTATCATTCCTAAGTACTAATACGAAATGGTCGAAGGTACGAGTATCTGCGTAAAGGTCACTTAACTACAGTAGGAAGGTACATATGTACCATTGTACCTAAAGTAGAATTTGTAATATTAGGTAGGTACTTTCTATTTTTTTTTTTTTCTAGCCGATTTCATAGGATAAAATTAGCGGTCAAGTCTAGACGGAGTACATACCACTACCACGGCGACATCGTGTACTCACTTAAGTATAGGTATGTATACCTACATAAGTACTTGGACTCGTAATCCGGAGAGCTGGAGTTCGAGTCCGAATAGGAACATGAAAATTCGGAAGTTAGTGAAATGCAAATGGAAGGAACCCTCTTAATATGCATAATTACATATGCTCAACTTTTCCATTTTCACTCGAACTTTTTCCTCCTTCATTGACATCCAGAATTTATACCGAAGAACAATAGCTAAATAGGCTGGCTTTAGATTCATTTCTCTTAATACTACTGTTCATAATCTCTGATTTCTATGCTCCGCTGGGATTCGAACCCACAAACTAAAGATTACCAGTCCTCCACCAAGCAGGGGGATCTACTTACTGAATTAATACACTCGGGGATGTCGTCCCCGCTCGCCTCAACCGGGATGTCCTCATACTTGTTGAAGTTAATCCCCGTGTTCCCAATGCCAAACAGTTCGTACTCCAGTTGCTCATCCCGGGGCAGAAGCGTGCTCCAATCTTGCGGCTGACCTGAGCCGCCCTTGGAATAGCCGCTCCAACGGGTGTTGGTGGGCGGAGGCGCCCCGGCGTCCCGATTGGCGCCCCGGTCTGACCAGCGGTTCTGACCGCCCCCGGACGAGTTGTTGTTATGATACGAGCGGCGGTCGTCCGAATCTCTGCAGAAGAGAAAAAGGTGGGAAAAACCGGTTTGTTATAAAGTAAACATTACTCTTAAATGATGGGCTGATTAAGTGATTAATTACGAAGGCGAGAAGATAATAATGGAGCTCAAGGGAACCTAATCAGCCTTGTTATCTTGGAGGGTAGCAGAGCTGCCTTGTAAGCGGTAGACAGCAGCTCCAATTTCCGTGTGGGGCGAACTTGATCCTAAACAGATAAGGTTCGTTTCTCTCCTCTCCTCTTTTTCTCTTCCATTTCGGGACGATCAGACGTCCGTTAATAAAGTTTTCTTTATGTATTAAATCTCTTGGTAAAAAAGAAGCTGGGCCCGTCTCTTCGAGAATTAGCCCGTAGTTTATTCGATCGTGGTTAAAGAAAATTAATTTGATATATAGGTCGACCAGGTTTGGATAAGTATCCTTCTATGGGAACAGACAGAGTGACAGACAGACAGACGATACCGAAGCGAATACAATAGCCGGTCCTCCCGTCCACTATACCTTTTTTTTATTACTATCGTAATAATAAAGGAAGGAAGGGCTAAAAAAAAAAAAAAAAAAAAAAAAAAAAACTGAACCGCTCTTCCGATCTAAAAAAAAAACGGGAGAGCAGGTCATTTCAGAAAGTTATTTAAGGATTTAAATCAATAAACACTTGGCAAATTTTCCCAGATCTCTATCATCCATTATATTCAGGTGGTGCTTGTCAACTTCTTGGTCATCTGCACTCCTAACTGGTCAAATAAGGGGGGAAATAAAACAAAGAATATTGATATTCTTACCTTCCCCTGTCAATGTAATGTTGGAGAGAAAAGCTCGAGAGGACAACGAAATTGTGTTGAAAAGAAACTTCAAGATGGAAAATGGACGTGAATTAGCGAATAATTTGAATAATAACTTCGTTGATCAAATAAAAAAGTTGAAAGAAGATAATTATGGACCTAGTTGTCGCCTCTGTAGTTGTCACGGTCACCGTTCTGAGACTCGTACTCACGTCTGCCTCCCCGATAATCGTCACGTCTCTCTGCAAGATGGGAGGAAATGAAATAGAAATGAGGAAATCATAATTAATATTATTGACAAATAAAAAAAAAAATGACCAACTGACTATTTTGAAACCTAGTTTTAGAAAAATGCCACTTAGGGGCTAGGTACTTCAACTTTCAACTACCTCTACATAGGAAAACAAATCACATCAGGCTGTATACCACCTTTCCTTTGACTGGAATTTCAACCACCTTGATTATGCTCAACAGGCTGAGACCCACTGGACAAAGTCAAACTACACATTCTATTGTGCCAGACCAGTCATGCACAACCAGGGCAATATTGCCCACTTTGGGGCGAGGGAAAGGTTCCGTGGGGCGATGAAGTCAATTTGGGCAGTAGGGGGGGCGATGAGTTTATTTTGGGGCGATGGCACATTCCTAATAATTGTCCACCATTTGTCGTTTTTTGTCCACCCGCTCAAGATTTTATTTTTGATGAGACTGGATTTCTCTGATGATCATAAGATGTTTTTTTGAAAAAAAAAAAAAAAAAACAATAGTTCCCCGGACGAATTGTGATTCTATTTTCTAACCAAAAGTCTTATGTATTAGGTTTTTGTTGTAAAAAATGAAGAGATAAGGCATATCTTCCGTTTCACTACATTAGCCAGTTTTCAAAGCATACAGTCAAAAATTAACGATTTATGTGCAAAACTCCAAGTATCTCGGAGTTGGAGGCTCTTGCCATTCCTCGATCGCTTAACTTTAAACCATACATCGCAGTTTACACTGTTCCTACGTGTGCTTTCGAAACCAATTTCTGAGCCACGAACCAACGCCGGTAAATTGGAGAAAAAAACGCGCCAAAAAGCAGATTCAGAAATTGTTATAGAGCCCTGCCGACTACCTCGGATCTGAACTCTGAAATCATACATCAGTGGTCTTACATGTTCCTAAACGTTCGTCTTTTTGGCAAATAAAAAATAAATAAGTTCACGACGCGGAACCGCCATAAACTGGCGAAAACCTGCCTAAAGCTGGCAAAAACGAAAACAAAGTTACAAGAAAAAAACCAGTACTGGCTGATTCTGCGCAAGATCTCTAGTTACCATTTTCAGTCCGGATTTTATTATGAGTTTATCGTAGTCCAAGGTTACCCTCATTCTTTAACGTAAATGCAAATGTATGTGAATAGTCATTACGCAAAGAAGTTTGATAATAGGGTTCGCCTTCGATTTAGATCTAGGAACGTTTATACTCACACGGAACTTCGTACACTACACACAGTTAGGTATTATATAAAGAGAATCAAACCCGACTTGTTTTTGCCTGAAATGGTCTCGCAGGCTACGGCGCGCGTAA
>NW_007380146.1:3353-10931 GCF_000475195.1 Diaphorina citri | reverse complement strand
AGTGCAGTGACCACTACACCATGGGAGCTGACTGATTAAAATTTATAATGAAACAATTAAGTTGAAAAAATAATCTTATATTTGTTACTTATACAGCTCATATCTTGAAGGCATTAGCCTCTGCACCTAGTGTGTGAATAGCTCAAATTTCTTACCTCCTCCTTTGTATCCGCCCCTGTCACCACCTCGTTGAGAAGGTCCCCTCTCCTGGTACTCAGGCTTCGCAGAAGAATCTGTATGGACAAGAGGGAAATGGAAAATATTACTTAGTGCCAGGTAGGTGAGTATACTTTTGTTTGACAAGGAAAAAGCGGTAAAGGGACCAGAAGAATCTGTATGGACAAGAGGGAAATGGAAAATATTACTTAGTGCCAGGTAGGTGAGTATACTTTTGTTTGACAAGGAAAAAGCTGTAAAGGGACTTTTTAGTCTAGGCAGTATAAACAGGGTATAGCCTATTCTACTTGATTGACAAAATATTCTCCTCAAAAGTTCTAAAAATAACAAAAACTGTGAACAAAATGGTCACAAAAGATCTACAAAGATTGTAGTGATTGCAGTGATTGAACACTTCTCTCAGAAGGGTGTAGATTAGATTTAGATTCGTAGAAGCTTAACCCATTTAAATGAGATCACACCCACTATGAGCACTACCCAGGTATCTTCCGGTAGAGAGCGCTGCTCTGGTGGTACACCTGGGAAATTAAAAAAAGAATGTTGTCATTTTTATTTTGAAATTTTTGATCAGTTGTTCTGAAGATGCCATCAGGAGATGGCGAAACATGTCAACTCATTGTAATTTTTGTATTTATATATGTATAGTCTTCCAAGCCTATATATTCTTCTTCTTCTTCTTCTTCTTCTTCTTCTTCTTCTTCTTCTTCTTCTTGTAGTGCACTATCCGTTTCGGATGTTGGCGACCAGCCTGACTAGTTTGACTTTGTTCACAGCTATGCGGAAGAGTTCAACCGATGTTTTGCCTGTCCATTTTCTGAAATTGTGAAGCCTATACATTATACGCGATAATACTCGTACACCTCAGTCGTACATAATCTAAACTTGGCTTTTTTGCATAGACTATTCGATAGTTAGGTCAAGATTCACCTTCTTTGAGGACAGTGATCATGGTCTTGGATTGATCAGCCGTGTTGCTGATTATACACTGGTAGGTTCCCAAGTCAGCAGTAGACACGTCTTCAATCAGCAAGTAGGCACCCCACACTTGATTGTCATCTCTGCAAACAAATAGATAAAGAATCAGTATCGCTATAAACGTAGGTATAAACCACGTGAATTAATCACAAAATACCGACAAAACAACAACAATGCCCTAGTAGGAGTCCACAACGGAGTCCTGACCCTTGACCATAGTATCGACCCAAGAGAAAATAAATTAACCATGCTAATGAATAGAAGTGTCCTCAAGGGAGCTTTGACCACAGCTCCGACCCTGGCATAAAATGAAGGAATTGAGCCTAGTATTATTTCTGCAATGGTCGATGGTTTGGGATACATTTTCGATAGTATTCTAACTTCATAATTTTCAAGCATATTTAAATAAGCAGGAGATTTCAGGCTCCGTTGTGGACACACTGACTGGTGCGAGAGTCGATGGTCTCGGCAATGATCGATGGCTCTATGGTGCAGTCCAGGGTCAATGGTTGTGAAAGTGCACTTGAGAAAATTAACCGATTTTACTATGCTTACCTGCCCCACACTTGATTGTCATCTCTGCAAACAAATAGATAAAGAATCAGTATCGCTATAAACGTAGGTATAAACCACGTGAATTAATCACGAAATACCGACAAAACAAGAACAATGCCCTAGTAGGAGTCCACAACGGAGTCCTGACCCTCGACCATAATATCGACCCAAGAGAAAATAAATTAACCATACTAATGAATAGAAGCGTCCTCAAGGGAGCTTTGACCATAGTTCCGACCCTGGCATAAAATGTAGGAATTGAGCCTAGTATTATTTCTGCAATGATCGATGGTTTGGGATACATTTTTGATAGTACCTACTCTAACTTCATAATTTTCAAGCATATTTAAATAAGCAGGAGATTTCAGGCTCCGTTGTGGACACACAGACTGGTGCGAGGAACGATGGTTTCGGCAATGATCTATGGCTCTATGGTCCAGTCTAGGGTCAATGGTTGTGACAGTGCACTTGAGAAAATTGATCGATTTTACTATGCTTACCTCGTTACTACTTTGGTCCGATTGGCCAGAGATTTGGTGCTTCCGATCTTCTCCCATCGAACTTCGGTCCTGGCGTCTGGGAGTTCGATTCGACCTGAGGGAGAGAATTAAAACTGAGTAAGAAGGGGTCTAGAAATGCTTCGTGAAATAGCACCCTTCAGAGTCCACTTATTAGGGGGACCGAGCTATATTGTTCTTCTTTACCGTAGGGCAGCCTCCAAAAATTTGGAGCATCGAGCCTTTAAGACCGCCTAGTTAGCTTGGAGGGTAGCGCGTCTGCCTTGTAAGCGCAAGGTCGCGGGTTCGATTCCAGCCGGGGGCGGATTTTATCCTGCACAGATAAGGTTCGTTCTCGGAACAACTGCCTTTCTCCTATCCGAACCTCTTTCTCTCTTCGCCGTCGGGACGATAAGACATCAGCACAGTTCCCTCTATCAAACCCCCTAAAAAATAGTTTTAGCCTAACATTGGCTACTTGCCCAATTACCAGCTATAACAATACACTTTGCGAGAAAAGACTGCAATAAAACCATTACCTCACTCATGCCTGCAAATTGAATTATGAGCTAACGCAAAACAAATTTCCAGGGAAAATGGGAAACATCCACACTCATTTTTCAAAATTTTGTTGAGGTATCAAGTAGGTACATAGAACACCAGAACCACATAAATTTTATTGGCCTAAGTCTAAAGAGGAAATGCTTTTTGTCAGATAATAAACGGAAAGCGTCACATATTTTGCAAAATTTTGCTGAGGTAATAAGCAGAACCACATAAATTTTATTGGCCTAAATTCTCTAAATTAAAAGAGGAAGCAGTTTTCGTCACATAATGTCAGTGCATTTTGCTGAATATCATGGGATATTATAGAAGAAGAAGAAGAAGAAGAAGAAGAAGAAGAAGAAGACGAAGAAGAAGAAGAAGAAGAAGAAGAAGAAGAAGAAGAAGAAGAAGAAAAAAGATGAGTGTTTTACCCCCGTTTTTATTCCGTAGCAATGAAACAACTGCTACATTGGAGTCGTGTGGTCTGTGTCGTAGCATGCCTATCCCGAAGTATGCCTCTCATCAGATGGGCGAATTTGACCACACAACAATAACAACCACAAAAGCTTCCAATAGAAGCTACAACAAACCACGATTAGTGATAATAATGAAAACTCAAAAACAGCGACCATCCTGGCTGCAATAATGACAATAATGGGCAATAACTTATTCACCCAGGGCAATAACTTATTGCCAGACCGCGCGTGACTGGTAATGACAGGACGACATTATAGCATGTCCCCACAGTCCCATAGCAGGTCCTTGTCCTCGGTGGTGTAGTGGTCAAGGCGCTCGCCTGGTAAACAGGAGGGCGTGGGTTCAATTCCAGCCTAGGTATGGAATTTTATCCTCAATGTAATTTGAGAATTTGACCACAATAATAGTAGTAGCCTACTGCTGGAGTAAAGGGACAGGTGTCCGGTCTATAGACAGGTAGACCTGACATTCGGACCTTTCCAGCCGTACATGTCACCCTGTCAGGTCTATTTGATAGTGAATGGCTGGCCTAAGGCGGGTATAAAGGAGCAAAAATACAGTCTGAGGGGGGCCAAGGCCCCCTCGGCCCCCTTACCCTGTCCCATAGCATGTCCCGTGGTGCACCAAACTTATTCTGTATGCAAGTCCAGCGATTGAAAAATCTAAAATCTAACTACTGTCGCTGTAACTATGAATGCTGACAACTTCACATTGCACGTAGAGGTAGAATAAAATAGAGATACGTTGGTGGTATATTTTTAATTCAGTAATTAATATTTTCAGAAACAGGTACGAGTTGATAACAATCTGATAATTATAATTTTAAGCAGACGGGCGCAGTTTAAGCAGTCAGTGGTCGATGACCTGTGGCGGATGTATGGCATTGAAATATCGACGATTCAAATGATAAATGCCATATGAATATAAACACTTATCAAAGCCCTACCTATTTATCTTGAAGGTCTGACTTGAAAATCAGTTCAAAAATTTCTACTAGTGGAGACGCCAAAATTCAAAATTTCGGCGCGAACGACCTATTTATTGTCCCTCGTGTTAAAGCGTCCTAAAGGGGGTAAAAGAATCAAATTTAGGTCAAGTACAAAATGAATTCACAATTCTGTAAAAGCTTCGCTGATTCATGCTGGTATATTCTTAATTCGAAAGTGGTTTTTCCGACTACTGGAAAATGGTACGACTTTTCCGAAATTTTCTTTCGCCTAACGATGTAAACCGCCGTTTTGCATATTGCCTTATGGTCAGTCAGCTAATTTTCGCACTCCTTATGGCCGATCAGTTGAATTTTGTGTAATCAGTTTTTTAGATATACCTACCCTTCTTAATTCATGGCAGATACTGAATGAGAATTCTGAGTAAAATAATACAATGGGTAGGTAGGTACAATGCTCAGTACTTATACCGATAAGGTTAGAATCATATTTCTACTTGAATGCATGGGAACCTATTATAACAATCTCATAATAGTCATAATCTACCTGAGAAATTGAACCCTTTATTAAAGAAGGGCTCTAACCCGGGTTACGCCCTTTCTGAAACGGATTTTCTAATGTGAAATATTGTTGAGAATCAGTCCCATAAAGAATCATGTTGATATTTACGTTATTCATTAAGATGCAGGAGTATTAGTAAAGCCCTCCCAAAAGTTTTCAATGGAAATCAAAATTCATCGAAACTGTGTGCCTTTTTTTCGAGGATTAATAGTGGAAACTGTAGGTGCCTAACAACGAAGGTCTTATCGTCCCGAAATGGAACAGAGAGAGAAGACCGGATAGGAGAAAGTCAGTCGTTCTGAGAACGAACCGACTTCGCGAATCTTTCCAATAGTTTTCAATGGAAATCAAAAAACTTCAAAGCTGTTCTACTCTGGCGATTTGTCATCTTCAGGTCCTCATTGATTAAAACTCCTCAATTGCAGTGGAGGGAAATGTTAGTTTTGTTCACAGAACCACTGTAAAGAATAGGTACCACTGTGTAAAGAACGTATCCCATTAGTTTAAACTTTAAACCTGAAGCGGCTTTTGTTGGAGGTAATATTATGGTGGTAGGGCTGTGACCCCAAGATCTCGAGCTCGATTTCCAGAATCAACAAAAAATTTGCACTCGCATTTCGATTGCTAATATTTCAACGGGCGGACTGCCGTGCTGAAAACTCTATTTCTCCCATAGTTTAAAAAAGTAGGTATATTCAACGGAATACTTTCTGGTGGTCTCATAATGACCCACCTACATCAATGTAAAGTGACTCTTCTTGCCCATCTGATTAGGGACATACTATGGGATATCATGCTACGACACAGACCTGTCCAAAGTAGCATACGTTTCACCGCTACGAAGCAAAAAAGTGTTAAAACAAAAAGATGAACGAAAAAGAACCAAGAAGTAAGGAAAAAAGGGAGTACAAGAATGAAGAAAGTAAAAAGTAGATTATTTAAAAAGGGAGAAAATCAAAACACGAAAAAAAAAAGAAAAAAAAAAGATTTCAACACTAATTCCTGAGCCACCCCGGAGCGTCATATTGTAAAAGAACTAAAGAAAGGTGTTTCATTGAAAATTCCAAGAATTAACATGAATAAAAAAAAAGTTTTGAAGTGGAATTTCATAACCTCTGTAGGGGAAGAAGAAGAAGGAGAGGAACAAGAAGAAGGAGGAGAAGAAACAAGACGAAGAAGAAGAAAAAGAAGAAGGAGAGGGAGAAGGAGGAGAAGAAGAGAAAGAAGAAGAAGAAGAAGAAAAAGAAGAAGAAGAAGAAGAAGAAGGGCTAGCATTTCCTGTGACGCCCCCCCCTTTCTTGGGTTCTTTTTTGTTTGCCAAACAAGAACAGCTGGTAACCCTTGTTGGATTTTTTTGTTGACATTGTCTGGCCATCTTTATAGAGATTAGATGTTTGCCAACAATTCAAAGAAATATGCAAAAGAGGAGGAAATGTCTGGGTGTCTACTATGTTAGAGCTCTTAACTAGACATCTTGTATGCCCAGGACTTTAAATAGATAGGAATTTTCAACCGGAAACTGGGTTGAGTTTTGCTCGAAGGTACCTCATATTTACCTACATTATAGTGCTTTTAATCGAGTAACACGTTGAAAATTAGTTGACTTTGTAACTTTTTTTTTAGGCGCTTTACACCCCTGAATTCTTTATGCTCTTGAGGTTGATGATTTGACCACATGAGTGACTCATTGAAACGTAAACTTAATTTCACGGAACATTGTCCATGGGTTATGTTTCATACGAATTTTTAAAGTCAGACAAAACCGATGGAAAAAACAACAACAATAGATATCTAGGTACCTACTGAATGGAAGAATAAAAATAGGTAGGTACATATAAAAAATGTAATGATGTAATGAAGAAATAAAGGACTGAATTAAATGTAAAACAGATAGTACCTACCTATGTAATTTTGTTACACATAAAACTAGATAATTTATGTACTTACCAATCTAGCTAAATACATAATAGGTAATTTAATTCTAATGACTGAAATTCACAGTATGGTTTGCCCATTAAGAAAACCAAACAGTAATCAACTTGAATATTGGAATGCCATCAGCATTGGCTTGCATGTTTTACACACAACAATTACAAGACGTCTCTCACGCTTTAAACAGACAGACAGACCAATATAATTACCAAACCTATCTTGGACCAGGATCTTTACTGAGGGCTGAACTTTTTCCAACCAAAGATGACATTTTTCTTTCTTTCTTATACGTATAGGTAGGTTTCCTATAATTGTCCTTTCTTTCTTGAAAATCCCTTTATTAAGGACTTTTCATCTCTATGTCAAAAGTACCTGGATGTCTGGCTGGGAGAAGTTAAACAGGGAGTACCTATAGTCGCGACCTTGCGCTTACAAGACAGGCGCTACCCTGGACAAATTTACGAGGCTGGCAACTTCCATCTTATGTTAGAAATAGTATAAAGAATCTGGCAACCGGTTCTGTGAGCTTTTTTTTATTATTACTTCGTTCTTTCTTCTTCTTTTTCTTTCAACTTTTATTATTATTATTGTTGTTGTTGAGCTCTTTGGTGCAAAAACTGATCCAATTGTGTTTCTTCTTCTTCTCTTTCTTCTTCATCGTCCTCAGTTTATTACTTTTTTTTTCTGTTCTTCCTCTTTTTTTATTGTCTTTCATTCTGGCCAGCATACCTTCTAGTCTACCACGCTGTCATTATACTGTCATAATTTTCCTTGGAAATCTTCAGAGAAGCCGCTAAATCATAGAGCTGAGAAAAATAGAATGTGGCCGCAAGAAAACTGCAGACTAGATACTTTTTTTTGCAAGCTACTGCAAAAAAAAACAAAAAAAAAAAAAAAAAAAAAAAAAAAAA